>NW_028165053.1:0-56430 GCF_964263955.1 Coregonus lavaretus
CTCTAAATACCTCTTGGTGTGTGCTTGGTGGTACTAAAACTATGTCAGGGAAACATCTCTAAATACCTCTTGGTGTGTGTTTGGTGGTACTAAACTATGTCAGGGAAACATCTCTAAATACCTCTTGGTGTGTGTTTGGTGTTACTAAACTATGTCAGGAACATCTCTAAATACCTCTTGGTGTGTGCTTGGTGTTACTAAACTATGTCAGGGAAACATCTCTAAATACCTCTTGGTGTGTGTTTGGTGTTACTAAACTATGTCAGGGAAACATCTCTAAATACCTCTTGGTGTGTGTTTGGTGTTACTAAACTATGTCAGGGAAACATCTCTAAATACCTCTTGGTGTGTGTTTGGTGTTACTAAACTATGTCAGGGAAACATCTCTAAATACCTCTTGGTGTGTGCTTGGTGGTACTAAACTATGTCAGGGAAACATCTCTAAATACCTCTTGGTGTGTGTTTGGTGGTATTAAACTATGTCAGGGAAACATCTCTAAATACCTCTTGGTGTGTGTTTGGTGTTACTAAACTATGTCAGGGAAACATCTCTAAATACCTCTTGGTGTGTGCTTGGTGTTACTAAACTATGTCAGGGAAACATCTCTAAATACCTCTTGGTGTGTGCTTGGTGGTACTAAACTATGTCAGGGAAACATCTCTAAATACCTCTTGGTGTGTGTTTGGTGGTACTAAACTATGTCAGGGAAACATCTCTAAATACCTCTTGGTGTGTGTTTGGTGTTACTAAACTATGTCAGGGAAACATCTCTAAATACCTCTTGGTGTGTGCTTGGTGTTACTAAACTATGTCAGGGAAACATCTCTAAATACCTCTTGGTGTGTGTTTGGTGTTACTAAACTATGTCAGGGAAACATCTCTAAATACCTCTTGGTGTGTGTTTGGTGTTACTAAACTATGTCAGGGAAACATCTCTAAATACCTCTTGGTGTGTGTTTGGTGTTACTAAACTATGTCAGGGAAACATCTCTAAATACCTCTTGGTGTGTGTTTGGTGGTACTAAACTATGTCAGGGAAACATCTCTAAATACCTCTTGGTGTGTGTTTGGTGTTACTAAACTATGTCAGGGAAACATCTCTAAATACCTCTTGGTGTGTGTTTGGTGTTACTAAACTATGTCAGGGAAACATCTCTAAATACCTCTTGGTGTGTGTTTGGTGGTACTAAACTATGTCAGGGAAACATCTCTAAATACCTCTTGGTGTGTGTTTGGTGTTACTAAACTATGTCAGGGAAACATCTCTAAATACCTCTTGGTGTGTGTTTGGTGTTACTAAACTATGTCAGGGAAACATCTCTAAATACCTCTTGGTGTGTGTTTGGTGGTACTAAACTATGTCAGGGAAACATCTCTAAATACCTCTTGGTGTGTGTTTGGTGTTACTAAACTATGTCAGGGAAACATCTCTAAATACCTCTTGGTGTGTGCTTGGTGTTACTAAACTATGTCAGGGAAACATCTCTAAATACCTCTTGGTGTGTGCTTGCTGTTACTAAACTATGTCAGGGTAACATCTCTAAATACCTCTTGGTGTGTGTTTGGTGGTACTAAACTATGTCAGGGAAACATCTCTAAATACCTCTTGGTGTGTGCTTGGTGTTACTAAACTATGTCAGGGAAACATCTCTAAATACCTCTTGGTGTGTGCTTGGTGTTACTAAACTATGTCAGGGAAACATCTCTAAATACCTCTTGGTGTGTGCTTGGTGGTACTAAACTATGTCAGGGAAACATCTCTAAATACCTCTTGGTGTGTGTTTGGTGTTACTAAACTATGTCAGGGAAACATCTCTAAATACCTCTTGGTGTGTGTTTGGTGTTACTAAACTATGTCAGGGAAACATCTCTAAATACCTCTTGGTGTGTGTTTGGTGGTACTAAACTATGTCAGGGAAACATCTCTAAATACCTCTTGGTGTGTGTTTGGTGTTACTAAACTATGTCAGGGAAACATCTCTAAATACCTCTTGGTGTGTGTTTGGTGTTACTAAACTATGTCAGGGAAACATCTCTAAATACCTCTTGGTGTGTGTTTGGTGGTACTAAACTATGTCAGGGAAACATCTCTAAATACCTCTTGGTGTGTGTTTGGTGTTACTAAACTATGTCAGGGAAACATCTCTAAATACCTCTTGGTGTGTGTTTGGTGTTACTAAACTATGTCAGGGAAACATCTCTAAATACCTCTTGGTGTGTGTTTGGTGGTACTAAACTATGTCAGGGAAACATCTCTAAATACCTCTTGGTGTGTGTTTGGTGTTACTAAACTATGTCAGGGAAACATCTCTAAATACCTCTTGGTGTGTGCTTGGTGTTACTAAACTATGTCAGGGAAACATCTCTAAATACCTCTTGGTGTGTCTCTGCTGTTACTAAACTATGTCAGGGTAACATCTCTAAATACCTCTTGGTGTGTGTTTGGTGTTACTAAACTATGTCAGGGAAACATCTCTAAATACCTCTTGGTGTGTCTCTTGCTGTTACTAAACTATGTCAGGGAAACATCTCTAAATACCTCTTGGTGTGTCTCTGCTGTTACTAAACTATGTCAGGGAAACATCTCTAAATACCTCTTGGTGTGTGTTTGGTGTTACTAAACTATGTCAGGGAAACATCTCTAAATACCTCTTGGTGTGTGTTTGGTGTTACTAAACTATGTCAGGGAAACATCTCTAAATACCTCTTGGTGTGTGCTTGGTGTTACTAAACTATGTCAGGGAAACATCTCTAAATACCTCTTGGTGTGTGTTTGGTGGTACTAAACTATGTCAGGGAAACATCTCTAAATACCTCTTGGTGTGTGCTTGGTGGTACTAAACTATGTCAGGGAAACATCTCTAAATACCTCTTGGTGTGTGCTTGGTGTTACTAAACTATGTCAGGGAAACATCTCTAAATACCTCTTGGTGTGTGTTTGGTGTTACTAAACTATGTCAGGGAAACATCTCTAAATACCTCTTGGTGTGTGTTTGGTGTTACTAAACTATGTCAGGGAAACATCTCTAAATACCTCTTGGTGTGTGTTTGGTGTTACTAAACTATGTCAGGGAAACATCTCTAAATACCTCTTGGTGTGTGTTTGGTGTTACTAAACTATGTCAGGGAAACATCTCTAAATACCTCTTGGTGTGTGTTTGGTGTTACTAAACTATGTCAGGGAAACATCTCTAAATACCTCTTGGTGTGTGTTTGGTGTTACTAAACTATGTCAGGGAAACATCTCTAAATACCTCTTGGTGTGTGTTTGGTGGTACTAAACTATGTCAGGGAAACATCTCTAAATACCTCTTGGTGTGTGTTTGGTGTTACTAAACTATGTCAGGGAAACATCTCTAAATACCTCTTGGTGTGTGTTTGGTGTTACTAAACTATGTCAGGGAAACATCTCTAAATACCTCTTGGTGTGTGTTTGGTGTTACTAAACTATGTCAGGGAAACATCTCTAAATACCTCTTGGTGTGTGCTTGGTGGTACTAAACTATGTCAGGGAAACATCTCTAAATACCTCTTGGTGTGTGTTTGGTGTTACTAAACTATGTCAGGGAAACATCTCTAAATACCTCTTGGTGTGTGTTTGGTGTTACTAAACTATGTCAGGGAAACATCTCTAAATACCTCTTGGTGTGTGTTTGGTGTTACTAAACTATGTCAGGGAAACATCTCTAAATACCTCTTGGTGTGTGTTTGGTGTTACTAAACTATGTCAGGGAAACATCTCTAAATACCTCTTGGTGTGTGCTTGGTGTTACTAAACTATGTCAGGGAAACATCTCTAAATACCTCTTGGTGTGTGCTTGGTGTTACTAAACTATGTCAGGGAAACATCTCTAAATACCTCTTGGTGTGTGCTTGGTGTTACTAAACTATGTCAGGGAAACATCTCTAAATACCTCTTGGTGTGTGCTTGGTGTTACTAAACTATGTCAGGGAAACATCTCTAAATACCTCTTGGTGTGTGCTTGGTGTTACTAAACTATGTCAGGGAAACATCTCTAAATACCTCTTGGTGTGTGCTTGGTGTTACTAAACTATGTCAGGGAAACATCTCTAAATACCTCTTGGTGTGTCTCTGCTGTTACTAAACTATGTCAGGGAAACATCTCTAAATACCTCTTGGTGTGTGCTTGGTGTTACTAAACTATGTCAGGGAAACATCTCTAAATACCTCTTGGTGTGTGTTTGGTGTTACTAAACTATGTCAGGGAAACATCTCTAAATACCTCTTGGTGTGTGCTTGGTGTTACTAAACTATGTCAGGGAAACATCTCTAAATACCTCTTGGTGTGTGTTTGGTGTTACTAAACTATGTCAGGGAAACATCTCTAAATACCTCTTGGTGTGTGTTTGGTGTTACTAAACTATGTCAGGGAAACATCTCTAAATACCTCTTGGTGTGTGTTTGGTGTTACTAAACTATGTCAGGGAAACATCTCTAAATACCTCTTGGTGTGTGTTTGGTGTTACTAAACTATGTCAGGGAAACATCTCTAAATACCTCTTGGTGTGTGCTTGGTGGTACTAAACTATGTCAGGGAAACATCTCTAAATACCTCTTGGTGTGTGTTTGGTGGTACTAAACTATGTCAGGGAAACATCTCTAAATACCTCTTGGTGTGTGTTTGGTGTTACTAAACTATGTCAGGGAAACATCTCTAAATACCTCTTGGTGTGTGCTTGGTGTTACTAAACTATGTCAGGGAAACATCTCTAAATACCTCTTGGTGTGTGCTTGGTGGTACTAAACTATGTCAGGGAAACATCTCTAAATACCTCTTGGTGTGTGTTTGGTGGTACTAAACTATGTCAGGGAAACATCTCTAATACCTCTTGGTGTGTGTTTGGTGTTACTAAACTATGTCAGGGAAACATCTCTAAATACCTCTTGGTGTGTGCTTGGTGTTACTAAACTATGTCAGGGAAACATCTCTAAATACCTCTTGGTGTGTGTTTGGTGTTACTAAACTATGTCAGGGAAACATCTCTAAATACCTCTTGGTGTGTGTTTGGTGTTACTAAACTATGTCAGGGAAACATCTCTAAATACCTCTTGGTGTGTGCTTGGTGTTACTAAACTATGTCAGGGAAACATCTCTAAATACCTCTTGGTGTGTCTCTGCTGTTACTAAACTATGTCAGGGAAACATCTCTAAATACCTCTTGGTGTGTGCTTGGTGTTACTAAACTATGTCAGGGAAACATCTCTAAATACCTCTTGGTGTGTGCTTGGTGTTACTAAACTATGTCAGGGAAACATCTCTAAATACCTCTTGGTGTGTGCTTGGTGTTACTAAACTATGTCAGGGAAACATCTCTAAATACCTCTTGGTGTGTGTTTGGTGGTACTAAACTATGTCAGGGAAACATCTCTAAATACCTCTTGGTGTGTGCTTGGTGTTACTAAACTATGTCAGGGAAACATCTCTAAATACCTCTTGGTGTGTGTTTGGTGTTACTAAACTATGTCAGGGAAACATCTCTAAATACCTCTTGTGTGTGTTTGGTGGTACTAAACTATGTCAGGGAAACATCTCTAAATACCTCTTGGTGTGTGCTTGGTGTTACTAAACTATGTCAGGGAAACATCTCTAAATACCTCTTGGTGTGTGTTTGGTGTTACTAAACTATGTCAGGGAAACATCTCTAAATACCTCTTGGTGTGTGCTTGGTGTTACTAAACTATGTCAGGGAAACATCTCTAAATACCTCTTGGTGTGTGTTTGGTGTTACTAAACTATGTCAGGGAAACATCTCTAAATACCTCTTGGTGTGTGTTTGGTGTTACTAAACTATGTCAGGGAAACATGTCTAAATACCTCTTGGTGTGTGTTTGGTGTTACTAAACTATGTCAGGGAAACATCTCTAAATACCTCTTGGTGTGTGCTTGGTGTTACTAAACTATGTCAGGGAAACATCTCTAAATACCTCTTGGTGTGTGTTTGGTGGTACTAAACTATGTCAGGGAAACATCTCTAAATACCTCTTGGTGTGTGCTTGGTGTTACTAAACTATGTCAGGGAAACATCTCTAAATACCTCTTGGTGTGTGCTTGGTGTTACTAAACTATGTCAGGGAAACATCTCTAAATACCTCTTGGTGTGTGCTTGGTGTTACTAAACTATGTCAGGGAAACATCTCTAAATACCTCTTGGTGTGTGCTTGGTGGTACTAAACTATGTCAGGGAAACATCTCTAAATACCTCTTGGTGTGTGTTTGGTGTTACTAAACTATGTCAGGGAAACATCTCTAAATACCTCTTGGTGTGTGTTTGGTGTTACTAAACTATGTCAGGGAAACATCTCTAAATACCTCTTGGTGTGTGCTTGGTGTTACTAAACTATGTCAGGGAAACATCTCTAAATACCTCTTGGTGTGTGTTTGGTGTTACTAAACTATGTCAGGGAAACATCTCTAAATACCTCTTGGTGTGTGTTTGGTGTTACTAAACTATGTCAGGGAAACATCTCTAAATACCTCTTGGTGTGTGCTTGGTGTTACTAAACTATGTCAGGGAAACATCTCTAAATACCTCTTGGTGTGTCTCTGCTGTTACTAAACTATGTCAGGGAAACATCTCTAAATACCTCTTGGTGTGTGCTTGGTGTTACTAAACTATGTCAGGGAAACATCTCTAAATACCTCTTGGTGTGTGCTTGGTGTTACTAAACTATGTCAGGGAAACATCTCTAAATACCTCTTGGTGTGTGTTTGGTGGTACTAAACTATGTCAGGGAAACATCTCTAAATACCTCTTGGTGTGTGCTTGGTGTTACTAAACTATGTCAGGGAAACATCTCTAAATACCTCTTGGTGTGTGCTTGGTGTTACTAAACTATGTCAGGGAAACATCTCTAAATACCTCTTGGTGTGTGCTTGGTGTTACTAAACTATGTCAGGGAAACATCTCTAAATACCTCTTGGTGTGTGCTTGGTGGTACTAAACTATGTCAGGGAAACATCTCTAAATACCTCTTGGTGTGTGTTTGGTGTTACTAAACTATGTCAGGGAAACATCTCTAAATACCTCTTGGTGTGTGTTTGGTGTTACTAAACTATGTCAGGGAAACATCTCTAAATACCTCTTGGTGTGTGCTTGGTGTTACTAAACTATGTCAGGGAAACATCTCTAAATACCTCTTGGTGTGTGTTTGGTGTTACTAAACTATGTCAGGGAAACATCTCTAAATACCTCTTGGTGTGTGTTTGGTGTTACTAAACTATGTCAGGGAAACATCTCTAAATACCTCTTGGTGTGTGTTTGGTGTTACTAAACTATGTCAGGGAAACATCTCTAAATACCTCTTGGTGTGTGCTTGGTGTTACTAAACTATGTCAGGGAAACATCTCTAAATACCTCTTGGTGTGTGTTTGGTGGTACTAAACTATGTCAGGGAAACATCTCTAAATACCTCTTGGTGTGTGTTTGGTGTTACTAAACTATGTCAGGGAAACATCTCTAAATACCTCTTGGTGTGTGTTTGGTGTTACTAAACTATGTCAGGGAAACATCTCTAAATACCTCTTGGTGTGTGTTTGGTGGTACTAAACTATGTCAGGGAAACATCTCTAAATACCTCTTGGTGTGTGTTTGGTGTTACTAAACTATGTCAGGGAAACATCTCTAAATACCTCTTGGTGTGTCTCTGCTGTTACTAAACTATGTCAGGGAAACATCTCTAAATACCTCTTGGTGTGTGTTTGGTGTTACTAAACTATGTCAGGGAAACATCTCTAAATACCTCTTGGTGTGTGTTTGGTGTTACTAAACTATGTCAGGGAAACATCTCTAAATACCTCTTGGTGTGTGTTTGGTGGTACTAAACTATGTCAGGGAAACATCTCTAAATACCTCTTGGTGTGTGTTTGGTGTTACTAAACTATGTCAGGGAAACATCTCTAAATACCTCTTGGTGTGTGTTTGGTGTTACTAAACTATGTCAGGGAAACATCTCTAAATACCTCTTGGTGTGTGTTTGGTGTTACTAAACTATGTCAGGGATACATCTCTAAATACCTCTTGGTGTGTGCTTGGTGGTACTAAACTATGTCAGGGAAACATCTCTAAATACCTCTTGGTGTGTGCTTGGTGTTACTAAACTATGTCAGGGAAACATCTCTAAATACCTCTTGGTGTGTGCTTGGTGGTACTAAACTATGTCAGGGAAACATCTCTAAATACCTCTTGGTGTGTGCTTGGTGTTACTAAACTATGTCAGGGAAACATCTCTAAATACCTCTTGGTGTGTGCTTGGTGTTACTAAACTATGTCAGGGAAACATCTCTAAATACCTCTTGGTGTGTGTTTGGTGTTACTAAACTATGTCAGGGAAACATCTCTAAATACCTCTTGGTGTGTGTTTGGTGTTACTAAACTATGTCAGGGAAACATCTCTAAATACCTCTTGGTGTGTGTTTGGTGTTACTAAACTATGTCAGGGAAACATCTCTAAATACCTCTTGGTGTGTGTTTGGTGTTACTAAACTATGTCAGGGAAACATCTCTAAATACCTCTTGGTGTGTGCTTGGTGTTACTAAACTATGTCAGGGAAACATCTCTAAATACCTCTTGGTGTGTGTTTGGTGTTACTAAACTATGTCAGGGAAACATCTCTAAATACCTCTTGGTGTGTGTTTGGTGTTACTAAACTATGTCAGGGAAACATCTCTAAATACCTCTTGGTGTGTGTTTGGTGGTACTAAACTATGTCAGGGAAACATCTCTAAATACCTCTTGGTGTGTGTTTGGTGTTACTAAACTATGTCAGGGAAACATCTCTAAATACCTCTTGGTGTGTGTTTGGTGTTACTAAACTATGTCAGGGAAACATCTCTAAATACCTCTTGGTGTGTGTTTGGTGTTACTAAACTATGTCAGGGATACATCTCTAAATACCTCTTGGTGTGTGCTTGGTGGTACTAAACTATGTCAGGGAAACATCTCTAAATACCTCTTGGTGTGTGCTTGGTGTTACTAAACTATGTCAGGGAAACATCTCTAAATACCTCTTGGTGTGTGCTTGGTGGTACTAAACTATGTCAGGGAAACATCTCTAAATACCTCTTGGTGTGTGCTTTGTGTTACTAAACTATGTCAGGGAAACATCTCTAAATACCTCTTGGTGTGTGCTTGGTGTTACTAAACTATGTCAGGGAAACATCTCTAAATACCTCTTGGTGTGTGTTTGGTGTTACTAAACTATGTCAGGGAAACATCTCTAAATACCTCTTGGTGTGTGTTTGGTGTTACTAAACTATGTCAGGGAAACATCTCTAAATACCTCTTGGTGTGTGTTTGGTGTTACTAAACTATGTCAGGGAAACATCTCTAAATACCTCTTGGTGTGTGTTTGGTGTTACTAAACTATGTCAGGGAAACATCTCTAAATACCTCTTGGTGTGTGCTTGGTGTTACTAAACTATGTCAGGGAAACATCTCTAAATACCTCTTGGTGTGTGCTTGGTGGTACTAAACTATGTCAGGGAAACATCTCTAAATACCTCTTGGTGTGTGCTTGGTGTTACTAAACTATGTCAGGGAAACATCTCTAAATACCTCTTGGTGTGTGCTTGGTGTTACTAAACTATGTCAGGGAAACATCTCTAAATACCTCTTGGTGTGTGTTTGGTGTTACTAAACTATGTCAGGGAAACATCTCTAAATACCTCTTGGTGTGTGTTGTCAGGGAAACATCTCTAAATACCTCTTGGTGTGTGTTGTCAGGGAAACATCTCTAAATACCTCTTGGTGTGTGTTTGGTGTCTAGAGGAGTTGACTCCTCCTGTACAGCTGTTGCAGATGGTGGTGTCGTGGATCCAAGACCAGCCTCGATTGGTCCTCATCACTCTGCTGAACACGCCCCCCTCCTCCAGCCAGCCAATTGGCTCCATGGACCTCACGCCGCTGGCTGGGTTGGTGCGCTGGTGTGTCAAAGCCCCATTGGCTTACAGGAGAGACGGGAAGCAGGGCCTGGCTAATGGGACGACAGAGACGGAGCTGGAGGCAGGGCCTCTCTTCTCTGAGCTGCATCTCAGTGTTCTGCAGGTTTGTTCAGTCTCAAACCTGACTTTTGTGACATTTGTGTAACTTGAGGTCATCAGGACTTACATGAGGGTTGGGTTTGGATTACAATCATGCCCACTAACACGGGATGGTAACGCCAAGGGAGAATTGTAAACGGCTGCGCTGATTGCACTCTATCCAATCATAGCAGCCAGAACCTTCAGACAGTGAGACAGACCTGTCCATCACTCTATCCAATCATAGCAGCCAGAACCTTCAGACAGTGAGACAGACCTGTCCATTACTCTATCCAATCATAGCAGCCAGAACCTTCAGACAGTGAGACAGACCTGTCCATCACTCTATCCAATCATAGCAGCCAGAACCTTCAGACAGTGAGACAGACCTGTCCATCACTCTATCCAATCATAGCAGCCAGAACCTTCAGACAGTGAGACAGACCTGTCCATTACTCTATCCAATCATAGCAGCCAGAACCTTCAGACAGTGAGACAGACCTGTCCATCACTCTATCCAATCATAGCAGCCAGAACCTTCAGACAGTGAGACAGACCTGTCCATTACTCTATCCAATCATAGCAGCCAGAACCTTCAGACAGTGAGACAGACCTGTCCATTACTCTATCCAATCATAGCAGCAGAACCTTCAGACAGTGAGACAGACCTGTCCATTACTCTATCCAATCATAGCAGCCAGAACCTTCAGACAGTGAGACAGACCTGTCCATCACTCTATCCAATCATAGCAGCCAGAACCTTCAGACAGTGAGACAGACCTGTCCATCACTCTATCCAATCATAGCAGCCAGAACCTTCAGACAGTGAGACAGACCTGTCCATCACTCTATCCAATCATAGCAGCCAGAACCTTCAGACAGTGAGACAGACCTGTCCATTACTCTATCCAATCATAGCAGCCAGAACCTTCAGACAGCGAGACAGACCTGTCCATCACTCTATCCAATCATAGCAGCAGAACCTTCAGACAGTGAGACAGACCTGTCCATTACTCTATCCAATCATAGCAGCAGAACCTATGAAACACTGCCAGACAGACCATCATAGCAGCAGAACCTATGAAACACTGCCAGACAGATCATCATAGCAGCAGGACCTATGAAACACTGCCAGACAGACCATCATAGCAGCAGAACCTATGAAACACTGCCAGACAGACCATCATAGCAGCAGAACCTATGAAACACTGCCAGACAGACCATCATAGCAGCAGGACCTATGAAACACTGCCAGACAGATCATCATAGCAGCAGAACCTATGAAACACTGCCAGACAGACCATCATAGCAGCAGAACCTATGAAACACTGCCAGACAGACCATCATAGCAGCAGAACCTATGAAACACTGCCAGACAGACCATCATAGCAGCAGAACCTATGAAACACTGCCAGACAGACCATCATAGCAGCAGAACCTATGAAACACTGCCAGACAGACCATCATAGCAGCAGAACCTATGAAACACTGCCAGACAGATCATCATAGCAGCAGAACCTATGAAACACTGCCAGACAGACCATCATAGCAGCAGAACCTATGAAACACTGCCAGACAGACCATCATAGCAGCAGAACCTATGAAACACTGCCAGACAGACCATCATAGCAGCAGAACCTATGAAACACTGCCAGACAGACCATCATAGCAGCAGAACCTATGAAACACTGCCAGACAGATCATCATAGCAGCAGAACCTATGAAACACTGCCAGACAGATCATCATAGCAGCAGGACCTATGAAACACTGCCAGACAGATCATCATAGCAGCAGAACCTATGAAACACTGCCAGACAGATCATCATAGCAGCAGAACCTATGAAACACTGCCAGACAGATCATCATAGCAGCAGGACCTATGAAACACTGCCAGACAGACCATCATAGCAGCAGAACCTATGAAACACTGCCAGACAGACCATCATAGCAGCAGGACCTATGAAACACTCCCTAACCCTAACCCCATGGAACCACACCCCCAAAGCGCTAACCCTCAGAGGTCATGGGTCAGGGTTACATCATGTTTAGAGGTTATCAACTCTTCCTCCCAGGAGTCATGGGTCAGGGTTAGGTCATGTTTAGAGGTCAGAGGTTATGAACTCTAACCTCTTATCTGTTCCAGGTGTTGCTGCTCCTCCCGGGCGTTCTGAGAGAGAAGGGGCTTCTGGGTCGCTTGGCGTTGCTGCAGCCCGACCAGCTGACTTCTCTGATCTCTGACCTCTCTCGTCTTCTGGAGGAGCTGAAGCCTCACCACACCGATACACACACACACACCCAGCTCGCTCTGGACCGCCTGGCCCAGTCCCTGCAGGTCTCCATGGCAGCAGGGGCGCTGCTCTGCTCTAGAGGTAGGGATGTCATATCCTGTGTGTTCTACAGTTGGGATGTCATATCCTGTGTGTTATACAGTTGGGATGTCATATCCTGTGTGTTCTACAGTTGGGATGTCATATCCTGTGTGTTCTACAGTTGGGATGTCATATCCTGTGTGTTCTACAGTTGTGATGTCATATCCTGTGTGTTCTCTCCACAGAGGACCTGAGAGCTCTCTGTTCCCGCCTCCCACACAACAAGTAAGAACCAATCACAATGCACCCCTAACCATCCCCCACAACCAATCACAATGCACCCCTAACCCTCCCCCACCACCAATCACGATGCACCCCTAGCCCCCCCTGTCTAGACCTGTTTTTACCTGTCTCCAGCCTAAGGGGTGTGGGGGTGGGTTATCTCCCCAAGCTGTGCCTGATGTCATAGACCCTCATAGTTCCAGAATGTTATGATAACGGCAGCCATTTTGGTAAAGGAGAAATCCAAACCAGTCTAATACCCTCAATGCACATTCCACGCTGGAACGTTCCAAGCCCTCTTCATATCAGGGGAGCGGTTTCCGGAGCGTTGTCAGGCATTGCCGACAGGGAGGAGATCTCGTTAAATATGGTTTAAATTTGTTCAACTTACTAAATTACATTCAGAGGATTTAAAAGCTACAGCAATGCGCTTGTGAGAAAAATGTAAGAACATTTGAAAACAAGTGTTTCAACATAGTATAACCACTACAAAGCTGACGCTAGCTAGCTAGCCTCTTCCATAGACTTGACTGGTTAGCTAGCTAGCCTCTTCCATAGACTTGACTGGTTAGCCAGCTAGCCTCTTCCATAGACTTGACTGGTTAGCTAGCTAGCCTCTTCCATAGACTTGACTGGTTAGCTAGCTAGCCTCTTCCATAGACTTGACTGGTTAGCTAGCTAGCCTCTTCCATAGACTTGACTGGTTAGCTAGCTAGCCTCTTCCATAGACTTGACTGGTTAGCTAGCTAGCCTCTTCCATAGACTTGACTGGTTAGCCAGCTAGCCTCTTCCATAGACTTGACTGGTTAGCCAGCTAGCCTCTTCCATAGACTTGACTGGTTAGCCAGCTAGCCCCTTCCATAGACTTGACTGGTTAGCTAGCTAGCCCCTTCCATAGACTTGACTGGTTAGCTAGCTAGCCTCTTCCATAGACATGACTGGTTAGCTAGCTAGCCTCTTCCATAGACTTGACTGGTTAGCTAGCTAGCCTCTTCCATAGACTTGACTGGTTAGCTAGCTAGCCTCTTCCATAGACTTGACTGGTTAGCTAGCTAGCCTCTTCCATAGACTTGACTGGTTAGCTAGCTAGCCTCTTCCATAGACTTGACTGGTTAGCTAGCTAGCCTCTTCCATAGACTTGACTGGTTAGCTAGCTAGCCTCTTCCATAGACTTGACTGGTTAGCTAGCTAGCCTCTTCCATAGACTTGACTGGTTAGCTAGCTAGCCTCTTCCATAGACTTGACTGGTTAGCTAGCTAGCCTCTTCCATAGACTTGACTGGTTAGCTAGCTAGCCTCTTCCATAGACTTGACTGGTTAGCTAGCTAGCCTCTTCCATAGACTTGACTGGTTAGCTGGCTAGCCTCTTCCATAGACTTGACTGGTTAGCTGGCTAGCCTCTTCCATAGACTTGACTGGTTAGCTAGCTAGCCTCTTCCATAGACTTGACTGGTTAGCTAGCTAGCCTCTTCCATAGACTTGACTGGTTAGCCAGCTAGCCTCTTCCATAGACTTGACTGGTTAGCTAGCTAGCATCAGAGCCATCTGGATAATCTCATAGACAGACTGGATCTAACGTTGTTTTACAGAGAAATAGGTCTATGTACTTGTCATGTTAGTTGAATGTAACATTAGTTGACAAAATGATTGTTTGCTAAGGTGTATATTTGGTTGGCTATGCTATCTAGCAAGCGGAGATCTCATTGCTCAAGTTGGTCCAATGTTTTGAAAACAGCTTGCTAGCCCCGCCCAGTTCATAACATACTGTGTATATATCTAATGTTATCCTGACATGCTGACCACACCGCACGCATCGCTCTGGATATAACATGCTGACCACACCCACACCGCACGCATCGCTCTGGATATAACATGCTGACCACACCGCACGCATCGCTCTGGATATAACATGCTGACCACACCCACACCGCACGCATGGCTCTGGATATAACATGCTGACCACACCCACACCGCACGCATCGCTCTGGATATAACATGCTGACCACACCGCACGCATCGCTCTGGATAAGAGCGTCTGCTAAATGACTTAAAATGTAATCCACAGATAAAAAGGGGAAACGTAGTTTCTAGTAATCTCTCCTCCTTCAGTCGTCTTGTTCTTCTGTGGACTTTATATGTCGGTTGGCAACCAACTTTAAGGTGCATCACCACCACCTCAGTTCATCTTCCAATCCCCCAGGTGGGTGTATGCTCCTAAAAGATGGGAGAGCTGGGACTAATACAACCTGGTACAATTGGCCCAGCGTCCTGGGTGATTGGAAGATGAACTGAGGTGGTGGTGATGCACCTTAAAGTTGGTTGCCAACCGACATATAAAGTCCACAGAAGAAGACCCATTTCCCCTTTTTATCTGTGGATTACATTTTTACATTTTAGTCATTTAGCAGACGCTCTTATCCAGAACGACTTACAGTTAGTGAGTGCATGCATTCTTTTTTTTCATACTGGCCCCCCGTGCGAATCGAACCCACAACCCTGGCGTTACGCCATGCTCTACCAACTGAGCTACACAGGACAAATGGGTCAAAATTCTACAAAGATCCAGAAAAAAGGACCTTGTGCATTTCTGGTAAAATACCCTGAAAATATACCAGGCGGTGTCAGAGGAAGGCCCCAAAAATGTTGCTGTTGGTTTTCCTCCTCCTTCATCCGTGGTGCTCATTCAACATAGCATTAGGAGAGTCCTGTCAACATCTACAGTCATGAACATGGCTTTCTGAACAGCACAATCTTCCTAATTGATAACTTTGTTATATTGGCATAATATGAAGTCTGGTTGGCAACAGCATCACCCCCATAATCTCCATAAAGTCTATAGACATGTTTAAAGATTTTCAGTCAAGCATGTTGACATGATGTGTGGAAGCTGTTATTGACAAAAGGGAATATTAATCATGAATACATAGAAAATGTTGTTCCATGTAAAATAGATTGAGGAGTGTTCATTAGAAAAGTGGTAGTTGATTGCATGTGTATGGTAGTCATGGAAAAGGATGAATGTTAGTCATCCTAGTGAATAATTCAATTCAAATGTAGTCCAGATCAGCTAAACGTTCACATTTGCAAAATAAGGATATACAACCCCAACACAACACCCACTGTTCTGGTTCCAAATACAACCCCAACACAACACCCACTGTTCTGGTTCCAAATACAACCCCAACACAACACCCACTGTTCTGGTTCCAAATGCATGACTATTGTTCTGGTTTCATGATGACACTTGAATAAACGTAGGTACTCTCACTGATATGGGCTGGCAAGATAATGGCAGCTTATCCTGGTACATGGCGCACAGAGAAAAGCTCCTGGGCCCCTCACCAAGATACAACAACAGAGAGAAATGGAACTGACATTAATCAGTACAGGACAGGTACATAGTGGTACATGATGTTGTGGTACATAGGCCTACAAACACTGTGTGCTTGTTTTGTGAACTCCTTTTAGCCAATGGGGGTTTCATTATCAAACAATCAAATGTATTTTCATAAAGCCCTTGTCACAAAGTGCTTATACAGATACCCAGTGTAAAACCTCAAAGAGCAAGCAATACAAAGGCAGAAGCACAGTGACTACCTGGTTGAGCTTGATCAGCTGGGGTCTGGGACAAGGTAGCACGCACGGTGAAATCAGTTGAACCAGCAGCATGACAAGGGGGATTTGTGGGAGCCTAAGAACACACAGTACACCAGAAATGAAAAGCTGACCCTAGACCTGGCACATCAGCTATTGCAGCATAATTACTGGGCACTGAGTGCAGACAGGGCCAGTCGACGGACAGGGCCAGTCGACGGACAGGGCCAGTCAACGGACAGGGCCAGTCAACGGACAGGGCCAACCAGGAAGGAGCTTACCCAACCGCTCTGAGGCACAGTCGCCCTAGATTTGGTATGGAAAAAAACAATACTATATGGTGCAATAAACATTAGTAAATGAGTTTAGCTGTAGCGGCTAATGACCAACATTAGTAAATGAGTTTAGCTGTAGCAGCTAATGACAATAAACATTAGTAAATGAGTTTAGCTGTAGCAGCTAATGACAATAAACATTAGTAAATGAGTTTAGCTGTAGAAGCTAATGACAATAAACATTAGTAAATGAGTTTAGCTGTAGCACCTAATGACAATAAACATTAGTAAATGAGTTTAGCTGTAGCGGCTAATGACAATAAACATTAGTAAATGAGTTTAGCTGTAGCAGCTAATGACAATAAACATTAGTAAATGAGTTTAGCTGTAGCAGCTAATGACAATAAACATTAGTAAATGAGTTTAGCTGTAGCAGCTAATGACAATAAACATTAGTAAATGAGTTTAGCTGTAGCAGCTAATGACAATAAACATTAGTAAATGAGTTTAGCTGTAGCAGCTAATGACAATAAACATTAGTAAATGAGTTTAGCTGTAGCGGCTAATGACCAACATTAGTAAATGAGTTTAGCTGTAGCAGCTAATGACAATAAACATTAGTAAATGAGTTTAGCTGTAGAAGCTAATGACAATAAACATTAGTAAATGAGTTTAGCTGTAGCACCTAATGACAATAAACATTAGTAAATGAGTTTAGCTGTAGCGGCTAATGACAATAAACATTAGTAAATGAGTTTAGCTGTAGCAGCTAATGACAATAAACATTAGTAAATGAGTTTAGCTGTAGCAGCTAATGACAATAAACATTAGTAAATGAGTTTAGCTGTAGCAGCTAATGACAATAAACATTAGTAAATGAGTTTAGCTGTAGCAGCTAATGACAATAAACATTAGTAAATGAGTTTAGCTGTAGCAGCTAATGACAATAAACATTAGTAAATGAGTTTAGCTGTAACAGCTAATGACAATAAACATTAGTAAATGAGTTTAGCTGTAGCAGCTAATGACCAACATTAGTAAATGAGTTTAGCTGTAGCGGCTAATGATAATAAACATTAGTAAATGAGTTTAGCTGTAGCAGCTAATGACAATAAACATTAGTAAATGAGTTTAGCTGTAGCAGCTAATGACCAACATTAGTAAATGAGTTTAGCTGTAGCAGCTAATGATAATAAACATTAGTAAATGAGTTTAGCTGTAGCAGCTAATGAAAATAAACATTAGTAAATGAGTTTAGCTGTAGCGGCTAATGATAATAAACATTAGTAAATGAGTTTAGCTGTAGCAGCTAATGACCAACATTAGTAAATGAGTTTAGCTGTAGCGGCTAATGATAATAAACATTAGTAAATGAGTTTAGCTGTAGCAGCTAATGACAATAAACATTAGTAAATGAGTTTAGCTGTAGCAGCTAATGACCAACATTAGTAAATGAGTTTAGCTGTAGCAGCTAATGATAATAAACATTAGTAAATGAGTTTAGCTGTAGCGGCTAATGACAATAAACATTAGTATATGAGTTTAGCTGTAGCAGCTAATGACAATAAACATTAGTAAATGAGTTTAGCTGTAGCGGCTAATGACAATAAACATTAGTATATGAGTTTAGCTGTAGCGGCTAATGACCAACATTAGTAAATGAGTTTAGCTGTAGCAGCTAATGATAATAAACATTAGTAAATGAGTTTAGCTGTAGCAGCTAATGATAATAAACATTAGTAAATGAGTTTAGCTGTAGCAGCTAATGATAATAAACATTAGTAAATGAGTTTAGCTGTAGCGGCTAATGACAATGAACATTAGTAAATGAGTTTAGCTGTAGCGGCTAATGACAATAAACATTAGTAAATGAGTTTAGCTGTAGCAGCTAATGACAATAAACATTAGTATATGTGTTTAGCTGTAGCAGTTATTGACAATAAACATTAGTAAATGAGTTTAGCTGTAGCAGCTAATGACAATAAACATTAGTATATGAATTTAGCTGTAGCGGCTAATGATAATAAACATTAGTAAATGAGTTTAGCTGTAGCAGCTAATGACAATAAACATTAGTAAATGAGTTTAGCTGTAGCGGCTAATGATAATAAACATTAGTAAATGAGTTTAGCTGTAGCAGCTAATGACAATAAACATTAGTAAATGAGTTTAGCTGTAGCAGCTAATGACAATAAACATTAGTAAATGAGTTTAGCTGTAGCAGCTAATGACCAACATTAGTAAATGAGTTTAGCTGTAGCAGCTAATGATAATAAACATTAGTAAATGAGTTTAACTGTAGCAGCTAATGACCAACATTAGTAAATGAGTTTAGCTGTAGCAGCTAATGACCAACATTAGTAAATGAGTTTAGCTGTAGCAGCTAATGACCAACATTAGTAAATGAGTTTAGCTGTAGCAGCTAATGACAATAAACATTAGTAAATGAGTTTAGCTGTAGCAGCTAATGATAATAAACATTAGTAAATGAGTTTAGCTGTAGCAGCTAATGATAATAAACATTAGTAAATGAGTTTAGCTGTAGCGGCTAATGATAATAAACATTAGTAAATGAGTTTAGCTGTAGCGGCTAATGACAATAAACATTAGTAAATGAGTTTAGCTGTAGCAGCTAATGACAATAAACATTAGTAAATGAGTTTAGCTGTAGCGGCTAATGACCAACATTAGTAAATGAGTTTAGCTGTAGCAGCTAATGATAATAAACATTAGTAAATGAGTTTAGCTGTAGCAGCTAATGACCAACATTAGTAAATGAGTTTAGCTGTAGCAGCTAATGACCAACATTAGTAAATGAGTTTAGCTGTAGCAGCTAATGACAATAAACATTAGTAAATGAGTTTAGCTGTAGCAGCTAATGATAATAAACATTAGTAAATGAGTTTAGCTGTAGCAGCTAATGACCAACATTAGTAAATGAGTTTAGCTGTAGCAGCTAATGATAATAAACATTAGTAAATGAGTTTAGCTGTAGCAGCTAATGACCAACATTAGTAAATGAGTTTAGCTGTAGCAGCTAATGACCAACATTAGTAAATGAGTTTAGCTGTAGCAGCTAATGACAATAAACATTAGTAAATGAGTTTAGCTGTAGCAGCTAATGATAATAAACATTAGTAAATGAGTTTAGCTGTAGCAGCTAATGATAATAAACATTAGTAAATGAGTTTAGCTGTAGCAGCTAATGACAATAAACATTAGTAAATGAGTTTAGCTGTAGCAGCTAATGACGATAAACATTAGTAAATGAGTTTAGCTGTAGCAGCTAATGACAATAAACATTAGTAAATGAGTTTAGCTGTAGCGGCTAATGACAATAAACATTAGTAAATGAGTTTAGCTGTAGCGGCTAATGACAATAAACATTAGTAAATGAGTTTAGCTGTAGCGGCTAATGACCAACATTAGTAAATGAGTTTAGCTGTAGCGGCTAATGACAATAAACATAATTATTTTTATTTTTTAGTCATTTAGCAGACGCTCTTATCCAGAGCGACTTACAGGAGCAATTCGGGTTAAGTGCCTTGCTCAAGGGCACATCGACAGATTTTTCACCTAGTCGGCTCGGGGATTAGAACCAGCGACCTTTCGGTTACTGGCACAACGCTCTTAACCACTAAGCTACCTGCCGCCTCTTCCTCGGGCATCCCCTCTTGTCTAGATTCTACAGGGCGCTAGCCTGTTCTCCTCAAAACATTAGCTAGCTAACCAACTTAAACTAATGTTAGATTCGATCAAATGACAAGTACATAGACCTTTTGCTCTGTTACACAACGTAATAACAACCATAAGTTACAGGCTAGCCAGAAGGCTCTAATGCTAGCTAGCTAACCAGCCATGTTATTTAAATTGAAAGGAAGCTAGCTATCGTCAGCTTTGTAGCGGCAATGCTGTGGAAACACATTCTTACATTTTCTCACCAACGCCTTGCTGTAGTTTACACATTTTATGAAATGTAATTTAGTAATGTCAATAAATTTCATCCGTATTTAGCGACATCTCCTCCCTCCCTGAGTTAGCGAAGCATTGCGATGGGCCGGAAGTCAAACCAAAGTCAAATGGAAATGAACCCCGGTATGAAGAGGAATGGAATGTGGAAGGTGCTTAGAATGCATTGACCGAATTGGAATGACTAGCAGTAGAGGCTTAGGTGATGCATTTCCTGCTTTTACATACGCAGGACAATCAAAGTGACTTGTAATTCCTAATTCTATGGTGTCTCCTCTCAGTTTGCTCCAGCTGGTGATGTCTGGTCCAGTGCAGCAGAGTGGGTTCTACCCCCACATCCATACCCCTCCCCTGGGGTACAGCCCCCGGCCCCGCCCCTTAGGACCTCACCCCTCCTCTCACTCCCCTCATCCCCCCCTCCCTTCTCAACCTTTCCTTCCAGGCATGGCCTTCCCCTTCTGCCCCAGCCACTAGAGAGAGGTGGACAACATCTCCCCATCCAACCTTTCCTTCCAGGCATGGCCTTCCCCTTCTGCCCCAGCCACTAGAGAGAGGTGGACAACATCTCCCCATCCAACCTTTCCTTCCAGGCATGGCCTTCCCCTTCTGCCCCAGCCACTAGAGAGAGGTGGACAACATCTCCCCATCCAACCTTTCCTTCCAGGCATGGCCTTCCCCTTCTGCCCCAGCCACTAGAGAGAGGTGGACAACATCTCCCCATCCAACCTTTCCTTCCAGGCATGGCCTTCCCCTTCTGCCCCAGCCACTAGAGAGAGGTGGACAACATCTCCCCATCCAACCTTTCCTTCCAGGCATGGCCTTCCCCTTCTGCCCCAGCCACTAGAGAGAGGTGGACAACATCTCCCCATCCAACCTTTCCTTCCAGGCATGGCCTTCCCCTTCTGCCCCAGCCACTAGAGAGAGGTGTGGACAACATCTCCCCATCCAACCTTTCATTCCAGGCATGGCCTTCCCCTTCTGCCCCAGCCACTAGAGAGAGGTGGACAACATCTCCCCATCCAACCTTTCCTTCCAGGCATGGCCTTCCCCTTCTGCCCCAGCCACTAGAGAGAGGGGTGGACAACATCTCCCCATCCAACCTTTCCTTCCAGGCATGGCCTTCCCCTTCTGCCCCAGCCACTAGAGAGAGGTGGACAACATCTCCCCATCCAACCTTTCCTTCCAGGCATGGCCTTCCCCTTCTGCCCCAGCCACTAGAGAGAGGTGGACAACATCTCCCCATCCAACCTTTCCTTCCAGGCATGGCCTTCCCCTTCTGCCCCAGCCACTAGAGAGAGGTGGACAACATCTCCCCATCCAACCTTTCCTTCCAGGCATGGCCTTCCCCTTCTGCCCCAGCCACTAGAGAGAGGTGGACAACATCTCCCCATCCAACCTTTCCTTCCAGGCATGGCCTTCCCCTTCTGCCCCAGCCATTAAAGAGAGGTGTGGACAACATCTCCCCATCCAACCTTTCCTTCCAGGCATGGCCTTCCCCTTCTGCCCCAGCCATTAAAGAGAGGTGTGGACAACATGAAAGAGAGGTGTGGACAACATTAAAGAGAGGTGTGGACAACATTAAAGAGAGGTGTGGACAACATGAAAGAGAGGTGTGGACAACATTAAAGAGAGGTGTGGACAACATTAAAGAGAGGTGTGGACAACATGAAAGAGAGGTGTGGACAACATTAAAGAGAGGTGTGGACAACATGAAAGAGAGGTGTGGACAACATGAAAGAGAGGTGTGGACAACATTAAAGAGAGGTGTGGACAACATGAAAGAGAGGTGTGGACAACATTAAAGAGAGGTGTGGACAACATGAAAGAGAGGTGTGGACAACATTAAAGAGAGGTGTGGACACATGGAAGACAACAACATTGGTGTATATTGAGTATTTGGACTGTTTGTCAAATCAATATTTTTACTATGTGTGATCTTTTTTCTGTGTTTACAGTTGAACCACATTACTAAAATCAATGTTATTACAGTGAAATGACTGCTCAATATTGTATTAATCCAATGAACACTTGTGATGCTCTCTTGTGGTTGTCACGTTACAGGTAAGATGTTAGTACATAAACTTCTCCACAACATTGTTCTTAACATATATTCATTTTTCAGAATAAGTGAACAGTCAATTTAACTACTATTTTAATTCCAGTGGTTATGGCGCCATCTTGTGGTTCATTGTAATGTTCTGATAGAGGCTACCTGCGTGACCGAAATGAAGCTCCTCGCATTCTTGGCTTTGCACGCTAGCAGTGAAGATTTAGCAGAAACATAACGCTATGTTGCATATCTCACTGCTTTCTTCCATGCACTGTGCTCTCCTGATGCCAAATAACCAACACTTCTTATATTAATTCAATGGATTGTGGTCAGTAAACCCATGGGCCTCCCCTCTCTCTGTTCTCCTGTCCCCTCCCCTCTCTCTCTCTGTTCTCCTGTCCCCTCCCCTCTCTCTCTCTGTTCTCCTGTCCCCTCCCCTCTCTCTCTCTGTTCTCCTGTCCCCTCCCCTCTCTCTCTCTGTTCTCCTGTCCCCTCCCCTCTCTCTGTTCTCCTATCCCCTCCCCTCACTCTGTTCTCCTGTCCCCTCCCCTCTCTCTCTCTGTTCTCCTGTCCCCTCCCCTCTCTCTCTCTCTGTTCTCCTGTCCCCTCCCCCCTCTCTCTCTGTTCTCCTGTCCCCTCCCCCCTCTCTCTCTGTTCTCCTGTCCCCTCCCCTCTCTCTCTCTGTTCTCCTGTCCCCTCCCCTCTCTCTCTGTTCTCCTGTCCCCTCCCCTCTCTCTCTCTGTTCTCCCCTCCCCTCTCTCTCTCTGTTCTCCTGTCCCCTCCCCTCTCTCTCTCTGTTCTCCTGTCCCCTCTCTCTCTCTGTTCTCCTGTCCCCTCCCCTCTCTCTCTCTGTTCTCCTGTCCCCTCCCCTCTCTCTCTCTGTTCTCCTGTCCCCTCCCCTCTCTCTCTCTGTTCTCCTGTCCCCTCTCTCTCTCTGTTCTCCTGTCCCCTCTCTCTCTCTGTTCTCCTGTCCCCTCCCCTCTCTCTCTCTGTTCTCCTGTCCCCTCTCTCTCTCTGTTCTCCTGTCCCCTCCCCTCTCTCTCTCTGTTCTCCTGTCCCCTCTCTCTCTCTGTTCTCCTGTCCCCTCCCCTCTCTCTCTCTCTGTTCTCCTGTCCCCTCTCTCTCTCTCTCTGTTCTCCTGTCCCCTCCCCTCCCCTCTCTCTCACTGTTCTCCTGTCCTCTCCCCTCTCTCTCACTGTTCTCCTGTCCCCTCCCCTGTCTCTCTCTGTTCTCCTGTGTGGGCCTCTTTCTCTATGTAGATGCAGAATAATATCAGTGAATTTGCAATTGTATTGTAAACACACACAATCTATTCAGTTACTCCTGCAAATAGAACAACAGTCTCTGTTTGCTGAGCTGCATCTCTCACCCTCTTTCTGAAGAATAAATTCTGTATGTTTATCTTCTATAAGTTGGAAAGTTGTTTTTTCAACAGATGGTTGAGCTGACGTTACCAAATGTAGTTAACGTCATGTTAGCCATTGATGCCCCTCAAGTTAGCTATCTATCTTTTATTAGCAATGTTTAGCATATTTTGACAGTAATTTATTAGTTAGTGATGATTTTCTGGTGGTGAACAGAGCTCCAGCAGTTGGAGTCAATGTCCAGATAGATAATCAATTGCTGTCAAAACCCTGCTCATAAAATTTGCTAGCTAGCTAATGTTAACAGCACTGCTAGCTAGACTGGGTAGTCCCTAGTTAGCTAGCTAGCTAGCTAGCTTAACATTATCTGTCAGTGCAGCTTTTGAGTCAACATGTTGAAATGTAAGTTACTCGAATCTGGCTTACTTTGAGGTCAATAATTCCGAATAGCCTCATCATGGGCTAACAAAACATAGTTGTTGTTTTTTAAACAAAGTTGACCTCTGGTTCTCCTCCTCATCTTTGTGCTCTCTCCCTCTCAGAGGATGAAGTCGCCCGCGCCGCCGAAATATCATTTCTTTAGACTAATCAAAAATGACATTGGAAACAGTCTTTGACTCCACCTCCTAAAGTACCAACGTAACAGAAATGCTGGTTTAAAGCAGCACTAAAAAGGCTGGGCAGGCCAGACCGGGGCTCATGATTGGAGGATTCATTGCAGTGTAGCCTAGTTTGTTTTTCAACATCCCAGCAGGACAAAAGACTCGGTGCTGAGACAAAATCATTCGGGGCTAAAGCCTGTCCCCTCTGTGGTAACAGTGGTAATGTCACTGTTGTCCAGAGATAGAAAATAGATGCGACAATTACCTGTTATGGTGCATTTCCATTTAACTATCTTGTGTCGATAAAAACTGCTGGACGTAATGTCACACCCCAAAAAATTATCCCTCGCAAAAACCTACAGTGTTGAAGTGTTGCCATTTAGGCAAATTGTACATGAATAAATTGGTGACAGTCTGTACGCCCTCCCACCTGTTTCATTAATAAATTGTATGCCCTCCCACCTATGTTTCATTAATACATTGGTGACAGTCTGTATGCCCTCCCACCTATGTTTCATTAATAAATTGCTGACAGTCTGTATGCCCTCCCACCTATGTTTCATTAATAAATTGGTGACAGTCTGTATGCCCTCCCACCTATGTTTCATTAATAAATTGGTGACAGTCTGTATGCCCTCCCACCTATGTTTCATTAATAAATTGGTGACAGTCTGTATGCCCTCCCACCTATGTTTCATTAATAAATTGGTGACAGTCTGTACGCCCTCCCACCTATGTTTCATTAATAAATTGTATGCCCTCCCACCTATGTTTCATTAATAAATTGGTGACAGTCTGTATGCCCTCCCACCTATGTTTCATTAATAAATTGGTGACAGTCTGTATGCCCTCCCACCTATGTTTCATTAATAAATTGTATGCCCTCCCACCTATGTTTCATTAATAAATTGGTGACAGTCTGTATGCCCTCCCATCTATGTTTCATTAATAAATTGCTGACAGTCTGTATGCCCTCCCACCTATGTTTCATTAATAAATTGGTGACAGTCTGTATGCCCTCCCACCTATGTTTCATTAATAAATTGTACGCCCTCCCACCTATGTTTCATTAATAAATTGGTGACAGTCTGTATGCCCTCCCATCTATGTTTCATTAATAAATTGGTGACAGTCTGTATGCCCTCCCACCTATGTTTCATTAATAAATTGGTGACAGTCTGTATGCCCTCCCACCTATGTTTCATTAATAAATTGGTGACAGTCTGTATGCCCTCCCACCTATGTTTCATTAATAAATTGTATGCCCTCCCACCTATGTTTCATTAATAAATTGCTGACAGTCTGTATGCCCTCCCACCTATGTTTCATTAATAAATTGCTGACAGTCTGTATGCCCTCCCACCTATGTTTCATTAATAAATTGGTGACAGTCTGTATGCCCTCCCACCTGTTTCATTAATAAATTGTACGCCCTCCCACCTATGTTTCATTAATAAATTGGTGACAGTCTGTATGCCCTCCCACCTATGTTTCATTAATAAATTGGTGACAGTCTGTATGCCCTCCCACCTATGTTTCATTAATAAATTGGTGACAGTCTGTATGCCCTCCCACCTATGTTTCATTAATAAATTGGTGACAGTCTGTATGCCCTCCCACCTATGTTTCATTAATAAATTGGTGACAGTCTGTATGCCCTCCCACCTATGTTTCATTAATAAATTGGTGACAGTCTGTATGCCCTCCCACCTATGTTTCATTAATAAATTGGTGACAGTCTGTATGCCCTCCCACCTATGTTTCATTAATAAATTGGTGACAGTCTGTATGCCCTCCCACCTATGTTTCATTAATAAATTGGTGACAGTCTGTATGCCCTCCCACCTGTTTCATTAATAAATTGTACGCCCTCCCACCTATGTTTCATTAATAAATTGGTGACAGTCTGTATGCCCTCCCACCTATGTTTCATTAATAAATTGGTGACAGTCTGTATGCCCTCCCACCTATGTTTCATTAATAAATTGGTGACAGTCTGTATGCCCTCCCACCTATGTTTCATTAATAAATTGGTGACAGTCTGTATGCCCTCCCACCTATGTTTCATTAATAAATTGGTGACAGTCTGTATGCCCTCCCACCTATGTTTCATTAATAAATTGGTGACAGTCTGTATGCCCTCCCACCTATGTTTCATTAATAAATTGGTGACAGTCTGTATGCCCTCCCACCTATGTTTCATTAATAAATTGGTGACAGTCTGTATGCCCTCCCACCTATGTTTCATTAATAAATTGGTGACAGTCTGTATGCCCTCCCACCTATGTTTCATTAATAAATTGGTGACAGTCTGTATGCCCTCCCACCTATGTTTCATTAATAAATTGGTGACAGTCTGTATGCCCTCCCACCTATGTTTCATTAATAAATTGGTGACAGTCTGTATGCCCTCCCACCTGTTTCATTAATAAATTGTACGCCCTCCCACCTATGTTTCATTAATAAATTGGTGACAGTCTGTATGCCCTCCCACCTATGTTTCATTAATAAATTGGTGACAGTCTGTATGCCCTCCCACCTATGTTTCATTAATAAATTGGTGACAGTCTGTATGCCCTCCCACCTATGTTTCATTAATAAATTGGTGACAGTCTGTATGCCCTCCCACCTATGTTTCATTAATAAATTGGTGACAGTCTGTATGCCCTCCCACCTATGTTTCATTAATAAATTGGTGACAGTCTGTATGCCCTCCCACCTATGTTTCATTAATAAATTGGTGACAGTCTGTATGCCCTCCCACCTATGTTTCATTAATAAATTGGTGACAGTCTGTATGCCCTCCCACCTATGTTTCATTAATAAATTGTATGCCCTCCCACCTATGTTTCATTAATAAATTGCTGACAGTCTGTATGCCCTCCCACCTATGTTTCATTAATAAATTGGTGACAGTCTGTATGCCCTCCCACCTATGTTTCATTAATAAATTGTATGCCCTCCCACCTATGTTTCATTAATAAATTGGTGACAGTCTGTATGCCCTCCCACCTATGTTTCATTAATAAATTGGTGACAGTCTGTATGCCCTCCCACCTATGTTTCATTAATAAATTGGTGACAGTCTGTATGCCCTCCCACCTATGTTTCATTAATAAATTGTATGCCCTCCCACCTATGTTTCATTAATAAATTGGTGACAGTCTGTATGCCCTCCCACCTATGTTTCATTAATAAATTGTATGCCCTCCCACCTATGTTTCATTAATAAATTGGTGACAGTCTGTATGCCCTCCCACCTATGTTTCATTAATAAATTGGTGACAGTCTGTATGCCCTCCCACCTATGTTTCATTAATAAATTGTATGCCCTCCCACCTATGTTTCATTAATAAATTGCTGACAGTCTGTATGCCCTCCCACCTATGTTTCATTAATAAATTGTATGCCCTCCCACCTATGTTTCATTAATAAATTGCTGACAGTCTGTATGCCCTCCCACCTATGTTTCATTAATAAATTGCTGACAGTCTGTATGCCCTCCCACCTATGTTTCATTAATAAATTGCTGACAGTCTGTATGCCCTCCCACCTATGTTTCATTAATAAATTGCTGACAGTCTGTATGCCCTCCCACCTATGTTTCATTAATAAATTGTATGCCCTCCCACCTATGTTTCATTAATAAATTGCTGACAGTCTGTATGCCCTCCCACCTATGTTTCATTAATAAATTGGTGACAGTCTGTATGCCCTCCCACCTATGTTTCATTAATAAATTGGTGACAGTCTGTATGCCCTCCCACCTATGTTTCATTAATAAATTGGTGACAGTCTGTATGCCCTCCCACCTATGTTTCATTAATAAATTGGTGACAGTCTGTATGCCCTCCCACCTATGTTTCATTAATAAATTGGTGACAGTCTGTATGCTGGACTTGAACCAGATCAAACATCTCTGGAGAGACCTGAAAATAGCTGTGCAGCGACGCTCCCCATCCAACCTGACAGAGCTTGAGAGGATCTGCAGAGAAGAATGGGAGAAACTCCCCAAATACATTTTACATTTTAGTCATTTAGCAGACGCTCTTATCCAGAGCGACTTACAGGAGCAATTAGGGTTAAGTGCCTTGCTCAAGGGCACATCGACAGATTTTTCACCTAATTGGCTCGGGGATTAGAACCAGCGACCTTTCGGTTACTGGCACAACGCTCTTAACCACTAAGCTTGTAGCATCATACCCAAGAAGACTCAAGGCTGTAATCGCTGCCAAAGGTGCTTCAACAAAGTCCTGAGTAAAGGGTCTGAATACTTATGTAAATGTGATATTTCAGTTTTTTATTTTTAATACATTTGCAAAAATGTCTAAAAACCTGATTTTGCTTCGTCATTATGGGGTATTGTGTGTAGATTGAGGGGAAAAAAACAATTTAATCAATTTTAGAATCGGCTATATCGTCAACATTTGTGGAAATTAATTTAGTTTTATGGTCTAAATTTAAGGTAAGGATTAGCAGTGTGGTTTTATTACTTTGTGGCTGTGCCAGCAGAACTGCCGTCAGGGCAAGATTCATGCCAATAAATGGCGCCATGCCCCCCAGTCATTCCTTCCCTGTCTTTACAAGGCTGCAGAACATAGTGCTGTTTCTAGCCCTATCTAATATATTATACATGCCTCATCAAATATGCATCCAAGCCCAACTGAAATCTCATCAGAAACGTGTTGGGCCTATTGCAACAAAGATTCACCACTAGATTGTTGCCAGTTTATGTTCATAACTAAAACTTCACCTAATTTTAACATTCTGTCTTATTTTTATTTTTTTACGGTTATCCCATCTCAAGAGGTTAAATAAAAAAATATACTTTTCATCTCTGGGTAACAGGGTTGACGTGTTATGCTCGACACGCTCAGTTTTCCACCACAAAACAAAAAAATTGCAAAAAAGAGCAGAGCAGCTCACGAGCTCAACTAGGACCTGCACTCTGGCGCTATGTCTAAAAAGCTTTTCGTCTTGTACAACTCTCCCATTCACCTGTGGGAACTTCAGCTTCATAACTCTCCCATTCACCTGTCCAACTCTCCCATTCACCTGTCCAACTCTCCCATTCACCTGTCCAACTCTCCCATTCACCTGTCCAACTCTCCCATTCGCCTTTTACTGGCTGCTTCATGCTAGCCTTTTACTGGCTGCTTCATGCTAGCCTTTTACTGCCTGCTTCATGCTAGCCTTTTACTGGCTGCTTCATGCTAGCCTTTTACTGGCTGCTTCATGCTAGCCTTTTACTGGCTGCTTCATGCTAGCCTTTTACTGGCTGATTCATGCTAGCCTTTTACTGGCTGATTCATGCTAGCCTTTTACTGGCTGCTTCACGCTAGCCTTTTACTGGCTGCTTCACGCTAGCCTTTTACTGGCTGCTTCACGCTAGCCTTTTACTGGCTGCTTCACGCTAGCCTTTTACTGGCTGCTTCACGCTAGCCTTTTACTGGCTGCTTCATGCTAGCCTTTTACTGGCTGCTTCATGCTAGCCTTTATCTGGCTGCTTCATGCTAGCCTTTTACTGGCTGCTTCATGCTAGCCTTTTACTGGCTGCTTCACGCTAGCCTTTTACTGGCTGCTTCACGCTAGCCTTTTACTGGCTGCTTCACGCTAGCCTTTTACTGGCTGCTTCACGCTAGCCTTTTACTGGCTGCTTCACGCTAGCCTTTTACTGGCTGCTTCATGCTAGCCTTTTACTGGCTGCTTCATGCTAGCCTTTTACTGGCTGCTTCATGCTAGCCTTTTACTGGCTGCTTCATGCTAGCCTTTTACTGGCTGCTTCATGCTAGCCTTTTACTGGCTGCTTCATGCTAGCCTTTTACTGGCTGCTTCATGCTAGCCTTTTACTGGCTGCTTCATGCTAGCCTTTATCTGGCTGCTTCATGCTAGCCTTTTACTGGCTGCTTCATGCTAGCCTTTTACTGGCTGCTTCATGCTAGCCTTTTACTGGCTGCTTCATGCTAGCCTTTTACTGGCTGCTTCATGCTAGCCTTTATCTGGCTGCTTCATGCTAGCCTTTTACTGGCTGCTTCATGCTAGCCTTTTACTGGCTGCTTCATGCTAGCCTTTTACTGTCTGCTTCATGCTAGCCTTTTACTGGCTGCTTCATGCTAGCCTTTTACTGGCTGCTTCATGCTAGCCTTTTACTGGCTGCTTCATGCTAGCCTTTTACTGGCTGCTTCATGCTAGCCTTTTACTGGCTGCTTCATGCTAGCCTTTATCTGGCTGCTTCATGCTAGCCTTTTACTGGCTGCTTCATGCTAGCCTTTTACTGGCTGCTTCATGCTAGCCTTTTACTGGCTGCTTCATGCTAGCCTTTTACTGGCTGCTTCATGCTAGCCTTTTACTGGCTGCTTCATGCTAGCCTTTTACTGGCTGCTTCATGCTAGCCTTTTACTGGCTGCTTCATGCTAGCCTTTTACTGGCTGCTTCATGCTAGCCTTTTACTGGCTGCTTCATGCTAGCCTTTATCTGGCTGCTTCATGCTAGCCTTTTACTGGCTGCTTCATGCTAGCCTTTTACTGGCTGCTTCATGCTAGCCTTTTACTGGCTGCTTCATGCTAGCCTTTTACTGGCTGCTTCATGCTAGCCTTTATCTGGCTGCTTCATGCTAGCCTTTTACTGGCTGCTTCATGCTAGCCTTTTACTGTCTGCTTCATGCTAGCCTTTTACTGGCTGCTTCATGCTAGCCTTTTACTGGCTGCTTCATGCTAGCCTTTTACTGGCTGCTTCATGCTAGCCTTTTACTGGCTGCTTCATGCTAGCCTTTTACTGGCTGCTTCATCACGTTAGCCTTTTACAGGTTGCTTCATGCTAGCCTTTATCTGGCTGCTTCACGCTAGCCTTTTACTGGCTGCTTCATACTAGCCTTTTACTGGCTGCTTCATGCTAGCCTTTTACTGGCTGCTTCATGCTAGCCTTTTACTGGCTGCTTCATGCTAGCCTTTTACTGGCTGCTTCATGCTAGCCTTTTACTGGCTGCTTCATGCTAGCCTTTTACTGGTTGCTTCATGCTAGCCTTTTACTGGCTGCTTCATGCTAGCCTTTTACTGGCTGCTTCATGCTAGCCTTTATCTGGCTGCTTCATGCTATCCTTTTACTGGCTGCTTCATGCTAGCCTTTTACTGGCTGCTTCATGCTAGCCTTTTACTGGCTGCTTCATGCTAGCCTTTATCTGGCTGCTTCATGCTAGCCTTTTACTGGCTGCTTCATGCTAGCCTTTTACTGGTTGCTTCATGCTAGCCTTTTACTGGCTGCTTCATGCTAGCCTTTTACTGCGGCGGAGAGCCTTTTCTTTTCTGTTTGTATTGTGTTGTGCACTAGGTTTTTAATGTCTTTCCATGTTCTATTTTTGAGAGCTGACTCTGACCCTTTACATAACAGGCAATCCTCTTTGCCGGGAACCTTCTTTAGCGCTTAACATTTTCCCAAATGCTTCCACACTGATGCTTTCTCACAGCTGCTCCAGGGCCTCTCTGGGTGAGGAGTCATTCTCTTCAAACCTAATTGCAAACAAAGAAAATATGAAATCATATGAACATGATGGTCCCAACAGAATGGGGGAGATGGAAAGGAAAGACTTCCTCCGTGTCCCAACAGAATGGGGGAGATGAAAAGGAAAGACTTCCTCCGTGTCCCAACAGAATGGGGGAGATGGAAAGGAAAGACTTCCTCCGTGTCCCAACAGAATGGGGGAGATGGAAAGGAAAGACTTCCTCCGTGTCCCAACAGAATGGGGGAGATGGAAAGGAAAGACTTCCTCCGTGTCAGGTCAGCCTGGGTTAGGGTTAGGGTTAGGGTACAGTCTACCTTCACCAACTTAGCGGACTGAGTGAGTTCTGAACAGCGGTCTCAGCCTGGGTTAGGGTTAGGGTTAGGGTACAGTCTACCTTCACCAACTTAGCGGACTGAGTGAGTTCTGAACAGCGGTCTCAGCCTGGGTTAGGGTTAGGGTTAGGGTACAGTCTACCTTCACCAACTTAGCGGACTGAGTGAGTTCTGAACAGCGGTCTCAGCCTGGGTTAGGGTTAGGGTACAGTCTACCTTCACCAACTTAGCAGACTGAGTGAGTTCTGAACAGCGGTCTCAGCCTGGGTTAGGGTTAGGGTTAGGGTACAGTCTACCTTCACCAACTTAGCGGACTGAGTGAGTTCACTCCAGCTTTCACTGGTTCATACTCGGACTCTGATGCAGCTGATAAATCCATCTGTAAATCAGTGTCACCGTCCTCCTTGTACGTCTGTAATATTGAAATGAAAACAAATCAAATTGAAAGGTTCACATAGTCAAAATTCAAATGTTTTCCTGTGTTTTGTATCATATTTGTACAACAGCTGATGAAACTATGAAAAAATGTGATCAGTGTTATTTTGTGATAGTTGCTGAATGAAAATGTAATCTACATAGGACCTTCTAATCAGCAGGTTTTGGTGGAGTTTTGGCTTGCTTGGTGAGGTCACCAGATGGTACAAGTTAATAGACCAGGTTACACACCCCCGCCCCTCGTCTTAGACGTAGCTGCTCTGTCCTGCTGATACATGGAGAAGCCTGTCAGCTCTATATTGTCTGTGTCGTCGTTCAGCCATGTCTCGGTGAAACATACGATATTCCAGTTTTTAATGTCCCGTTGGTAGGATAGTCTTAAACATACGATATTCCAGTTTTTAATGTCCCGTTGGTAGGATAGTCTTAAACATACGATATTCCAGTTTTTAATGTCCCGTTGGTAGGATAGTCTTAAACATACGATATTCCAGTTTTTAATGTCCCGTTGGTAGGATAGTCTTAAACATACGATATTCCAGTTTTTAATGTCCCGTTGGTAGGATAGTCTTAAATCGTAGATTGTCCAGTTTGTTTTCCAATGATTGCACGTTGGCCAATAATACGGAGGGAAGTGGTGGTTTACCAACTCGTCACGTAGGGTTAGGGGTTAGGGTTAGGGTTAGGGGTTAGGGTTAGGGGTTAGGGGTTAGGGTTAGGGTTAGGGTTAGGGTTGGGGTTAGGGTTAGGGTTAGGGTTAGGGTTAGGGTTTAATACGGAGGGAAGTGGTGGTTTACCAACTCGTCACGTAGGGTTAGGGGTTAGGGTTAGGGTTAGGGTTAGGGTTTAATACGGAGGGAAGTGGTGGTTTACCAACTCGTCACGTAGGGTTAGGGGTTAGGGTTAGGGTTAGGGTTAGGGTTTAATACGGAGGGAAGTGGTGGTTTACCAACTCGTCACGTAGGGTTAGGGTTTAATACGGAGGGAAGTGGTGGTTTACCAACTCGTCACGTAGGGTTAGGGGTTAGGGTTAGGGTTAGGGTTAGGGTTTAATACGGAGGGAAGTGGTGGTTTACCAACTCGTCTGCAAGTCACCCCACCCTCCTCCCCCTTTTCCTCCATCTTTTCTTCACTCTGATGACGGGGATTTGGGCCTTGTCTTGACAAAGCAGTATATCCTTTGCGTCAGACTCATTTAAATACATTTATTTCGTCCAGTTCGAGGTGAGTAATCGCTGTTCTGATGTCCAGAATCTCTTTTCGGTCATAAGAGTTTAGTTTAGTTTAATAATTCAACCATTTAAAAAAACAAGCACACATAAAACTTGAAAAAGCCATACATGCACATGAGTAAAATCATTGAGGATAACAAACAATAAAGTCTGGGACGTATTTCCATGCAGAAACATTATGTACAAAATGAGTTACAAACAATGTGAAAACACAAACAAATTAGGGTTAGGGTAATTAAAGAACAGACAAATCTGATGTTTTCTGGCACAGGCAAAACATTTGTATTAAATGGTTAGACTTATATAAAAATAAGGATTTAAAATAAAACTAAGGTTGGGAACCAGGGATTCAAGACTGTGAATTAGAGACCAGGGGCAAAGGTCAAACCGATGAGCAGAATTTGGGGTGAGGATAGGGGATGGGGATTAACGTTAGAATAAGGGCTGGGAGTAAAATTTAGGAATTAGGGGCTAGTGGTTAACGGTAAGGATAAGGACTGGGGGTTAAGGCCGGTGGGGTTAGGGTTCAAATTAAGGCAAGGGTTAAGGTAAGGGTGCTAGGAACCAGGGGTTTTAGGTTAGGGTTGGGGTTGGAGTTAGGGTTAGGGTTAAGATTAAGGTAAGGGTTAAGGTAAGGATTAGGTTAAGGTAAGGGTTAGGTTAAGGTAAGGGTTAGGTTAAGGTAAGGGTTAGGTTAGGTTAGGTTAAGGTAAGGGTTAGGTTAAGGTAAGGGTTAGGTTAAGGTAAGGGTTAGGTTAGGTTAAGGTAAGGGTTAAGGGTTAGGGTTATGGTTAGGGTACAGGGATAAAAACTCCATCGGGTTAGGGGTTAGGGTTAGGGTTAGGGTTAGGGTTAGGGTTAGGGTTAGGGTTAGGGTTTAGGGTTAGGGTTAGGGTTAGGGTTAGGTTTTGAATTAGGGTAGGGTTAAAAAGAGACTGGTTTGTCTTGTGGTGCGCAGGCCTATTGTTGTGTGCCCCTCCAATATAATGCTATAAACCATTCAACTGTTTAAATTATCTAGATTACCCCCTACAAACCTTACCAAAAGTAAGTAGGTTATTATTGTTTCTAAATGATAGTCTGAGTGGTTCTCTAGGACCATGAAGGGACTGAGATATTAAAATATACAAGGGATCAGGGGATAGATGCTTTAATAATAAATATATAAACACAATTATATCCACATATATAAGCGCTAGAAGACAAAGTGCTAAGAGATAAAGTGCTAAAATGTCAAAACAAAATCAAATACCTAAAAAAGGAAGGAATAAAACTATTTAAGATAAGCATGCAAATATTAAATATTAGACAAACCCACTTAAACTTTATTTTTTGTTTGAATAGTGCATCCTTCTTTCACCTCCTTGAGATCCCTGTAAACAAGTGCTATCCCTTTCGATTGATCCCATCTAACTGGTTAAAAACACTCATTCAGACCGGTGGGTGTAATTGTTTGAAGATCTCTTATCCACCCACGTTCCACTGCTTTTCGCCGCCCACTGGTCCACCCAGAACATGACTGTAAGCCGGATATATTGAGGTAAGTGATGGGGTGATCCTGGAAATGAGTGACTAGTTCTGTGTGTAGATGGGCCCGTTTGATGTTGTATAGATGTTGTTTAAGTCTAGTTTCTATTGTATACTGAGTTTCCCCGATGTAGTGTTTTTTGCATAATGTACAGGTAATTATATAAATGACATTTGGAGTGTTGAGTGAGATAGAGTCTAGAACTGGAGTGGAGGTCTTGCTGTGTGGATTTGAAATGAATTTTCTTGGTTTGAAGTGGGCCGTGTGAGGTTTGGGTGGTTGTGGGGGCTTAGTGCTGTATTTTGCTTTGATTAGGACGTCTTTGAGACTCTTATTCCTTCTGAATGCTGAGATAATTCTATATGGCTGGAAGGGTGTGTATGCCTGTTGAGTAATGAGAAAATTATGTTTGAATGCCTGATGTAGCGGTCTGATCCTATGTGAGAATGTAGTGACTAAGGGGTTAAGGATTGTCTGCTGATTGGAAGAGGAATCAGAGGAGGAGAGAAGTTTGTGATTCTGAGAGGGGGGGTTTTGGTGGGGTTAGGGTTAGGAGTAGGGTTAGGGGTGGGAACAGGATACGAACCCGGGTTAGGGTAAGGGTTAAGGTTAGGGTCATTCTTACCCTCCTTAACATGGTCTATAGACATCTAGAAGGTGCCAAATCTCATGTCAGGGTTCTGTTTGTTGACTTTTCTTCTGCCTTCAACACAATCCAGCCTTACATTCTGGCACAGAGACTCATTCGGGACTTTTCCTTAGATGGGGGGCTGGTTTTGTGGCTGTTGGACTTCCTGAGCCAACGCTCACAGCGAGTCAAAATAGGTCCCCATGTGTCGGATATACGCAATACCAACACAGGCTCTCCTCAGGGATGTGTTTTGTCCCCACTTCTGTACATCTTGTACACTAATAGTTGTACTAGTTCCCATACTGACAGACACCTCGTTAAGTTCGCTGATGACACTGCCTTGATCAGCCTGTTGCATGATGACGAGGAACATCATGGCCCGGTCCTAGATGACTTTGTAGAGTGGTGTGAGGAATCACACTTGGTCCTCAATACTAACAAGACCAAAGAGATGTGCATAGACTTCAGGAAGCGTACAACACCTACCTCTGCAACATCTATCAGAGGCCAGAATATAGAAATTGTAGAGGAATATAAATATCTGGGTGTCTTTTTGGACAGTAAGCTTCAGTGGAGTAAATGTACAGACCAGATCTACAAAAAGAGCCAACAGAGACTGTACTTTCTAAAAAAGTTGGGTTCTTTTAATATAGACTGTACTATATTGACTCTGTTTTACAAATCCTTTATTGAGAGTATTTTAACTTTTTGTATTGTTTGTTGGTTTGGCAATGCCACTGTCAGTCAGAGAAACATGCTGAGAAGGATTATTACCACAGCAAGTAAGGTACTTGGAGTCAAACAGACAGGCCTGGATGAGATCTTTAAGGTCAGGGCCCTCCGTAAGGCTCACAAAATCATTTTAGACCCAAGTCACCCCCTGTACCTGGACTTTGAATTACTCCCCTCTGGGCGTAGGTATAGGGCACCCCTCAGCAGGAAAAATAGAACGAGACAATCATTTGTGCCAGGTGTGATATCCCTCTTAAATAGCTCGGGCAAATGTTCCCATTGACCCCGTAAGGCCAGCAGGCTAGTCTTTGTTTTAAATGTTTTAAATGTTTTATTTCTTATTTCTTACTTTTATTGGTGCGTGACTGTTATTGAAAGTTGTATTGTCAATCTTGTTTTGTATTTAACGCCACTTTAAATGTGTACATGACACTGCAACAAAATTTCCCCATGGGGACAATAAAGTAAGTAAGTAAGTAGGGTCAGGGTCAGGGTTAGGGTTAGGAGTAGGGTTGGGGGTAGGGTTAGGAGTTGGAACAGGATACGAACCCGGGTTAGGGTAAGGGTTAAGGTTAGGGTCAGGGGCGGGAGCAGGATACGAACCCAGGTTAGGGTAAGGGTTAAGGTTAGGGTTAGGGTTAGGAGTAGGGTTAGGAGTAGGGTTAGGTATAGGGTTGGGGGTAGGGTTAGGGTTAGGGGTTAGGGTTAGGGTTAGGGTTAGGGGTTAGGGTTAGGGTTAGGGTTAGGGTTAGGGTTAGGTACAGGGATAAAAACTCAATTGGACACCCCTGTCCAATTCTGTATGTGGAGAAGGTAATGTCGTGGGGAGCTGGGGTTTGTTTTGTTGTACTCCTGGGAGGCCGTAGATGTCCATCGATGTGCTTTGGAGGGGGCTAGGTGGATTTCAAAATTTGGTTAGGATTAGGGGTTAGGGGTTAGGGGTTGGGGTTAGGGTTAGATTAGGGTTAGGGTTAGGTTAGGGTTAGGGTTAGGGTTAGGGGTTAGGGTTAAGGTTAGATTAGGGTTAGGGTTAGGGTTAGGGTAGGGTCAGGGTTAGGGTTAGGGTTAGGGTTAGGGTACAGGGATAAAAACTCCATCGGACACCCCTGTCCAATTCTGTATGTGGAGAAGGTAATGTCGTGGGGAGCTGGGGTTTGTTTTGTTGTACTCCTGGGAGGCCATAGATGTCCATCGATGTGCTTTGGAGGGGGCTAGGTGGATTTCAAAATTTGGTTAGGATTAGGGGTTAGGGGTTAGGGGTTGGGGTTAGGGTCAGGGTTGGGGTTGGGCTCAGGGTCAGGGTTGGGGTCAGGTTCAGGGTCAGGGTTGGGGTTGGGCTCAGGGTCATGGTTGGGTTAGAGGAAATCTGACCTCAAAGAGGACAATCAATGCAGAGGCACATATTCTCTAATTGTATTGTTCCTAGGGATACATCTGTATAAAAGTTGTTATATGAGAGGTGAGAAAACATTGCCAGAGGAAGGTTAAGGTTAGAGCCCCAGTGAAGGGTGGGGTTAAGGTTAGGACAAGGATCAAAGGCTTAGTAACATTTACATTTACATTTTAGTCATTTAGCAGACACTCTTATCCAGAGCGACTTACAGTTAGCACATACATTATTTTATCGAACCCACAACCCTGGCGTTGCAAACGCCATGCTCTACCAACTGAGCTACATCCCCTGCCGGCCATTCCCTCCCCTACCCTGGACGACCTCTAGTTGCTGAGGTTTAAGGTGAAGGTCGGGTTAGAATCAGGGCCAGGTTTAAGGTTAAGGTAACGGCTGGTGCAAAGGTCAGGTCCGGGGTTAAGGTCAGGGCCAAGACCTGGTCTATTAACCTTTGTCTAAATGCAATCTTCATGAGTGTTGAGGTCACAGAGAACAAACTAGCAGTCCACCTGTCTTCTCCAAACTGTCCAGCAGATGGAGACAGAGGCTCATATGTACACTAGCAGTCCACCTGTCTTTTCCAAACTGTCCAGCAGATGGAGACAGAGGGTCCTATGTGGCCATGCCTTTCTCTAATTCTTGTCATTCAGACCTGTGGGATCAATAGTACTCCTTAGTGTGTCTCTGTGTTAACGACCACCCTTGGTTAGATTCCAGCCCTGCTATCCTTAGCTGAGCTACTGGATGAGATCTAAAGTGGGTGTATAGTGTGGTTGTGCCAGACTCTTTCCTTATATGATAGAGGGTTAGGGTTAGGGTTAGGGTTAGGGTTAGGGTTAGGGTTAGGGTCAGGGTTAGGGTTAGGGTGTGTATAGTGTGGTTGTGGTTGTGCCAGACTCTTTCCTTATATGATATAGGTGTTGTTTGAGTCTGGCTTCCAAGGAGTTCCTGGTTTCTCCAATATACCATTTTCTACATTGTAGACATTCAATACATTATACAGTGTTAGGTTTCAATACATTATACAGTGTTGGGTTTCAATACATTATACAGTGTTGGGTTTCAATACATTATACAGTGTTGGGTTTCAATACATTATACAGTGTTGGGTTTCAATACATTATACAGTGTTGGGTTTCAATACATTATACAGTGTTGGGTTTCAATACATTATACAGTGTTGGGTTTCAATACATTATACAGTGTTGGGTTTCAATACATTATACAGTGTTGGGTTTCAATACATTATCACTGTTGGGTTTCAATACATTATCAGTGTTGGGTTTCAATACATTATACAGTGTTGGGTTTCAATACATTATCAGTGTTGGGTTTCAATACAGTATACAGTGTTGGGTTTCAATACAGTATACAGTGTTGGGTTTCAATACATTATCAGTGTTGGGTTTCAATACATTATCAGTGTTGGGTTTCAATACATTATACAGTGTTGGGTTTCAATACATTATACAGTGTTGGGTTTCAATACATTATACAGTGTTAGGTTTCAATACATTATCAGTGTTGGGTTTCAATAAATTATACAGTGTTGGGTTTCAATACATTATACAGTGTTGGGTTTCAATACATTATACAGTGTTGGGTTTCAATACATTATACAGTGTTGGGTTTCAATACATTATACAGTGTTGGGTTTCAATACATTATCACTGTTGGGTTTCAATACATTATCAGTGTTGGGTTTCAATACATTATACAGTGTTGGTGGTCTTCAGTTGAAAAACCTCCCATACTGGAGCCCCTAGACCTCACTTTTCTTTATGAATATACTTTACCTGTCTAAAATGGGATCCACTCTGTACCGGCTTATCGTTGAATCCAGAGTGTCAGGGTTAGGGCTGGGGTTGGGGTAAGGTTAGGGTCAGGTTCAGGGTTAGGGTTAGGGTCAGGGTTAGGGTCAGGGTCAGGGTCGGGGTTGGGGTTGGGGTTGGGGTTGGGGTCAGGGTCAGGGTCAGGGTTAGGGTTAGGGTCGGGGTCGGGGTTGGGGTTGGGGTAAGGTTAGGTTCAGGGTTAGGGTCAGGGTCAGGGTCGGGGTCGGGGTCGGGGTTGTGGTTGGGGTCAGGGTCAGGTTCAGGGTTAGGGTCAGGGTCGGGGTTAGGGTTAGGGTTTGGTTTAGGGTCAGGGTTAGGGTTAGGGTTAGGGTTAGGGTTAGGGTCAGGGTCAGGGTCGGGGTTGGGGTTAGGGTTAGGGTCAGGTTACGTACCGTGCCGTTGGGACAGAGACAGCCGGGGTTAGGGTTAGGGTCAGGGTTAGGGTCAGGGTCAGGGTTAGGGTTAGGGTCAGGGTTAGGGTTAGGGTCAGGGTCAGGGTTAGGGTTAGGGTTAGGGTCAGGGTCAGGGTTAGGGTTAGGGTTAGGGTTAGGGTTAGGGTCAGGGTTAGGGTCAGGGTTAGGGTCAGGGTCAGGGTTAGGGTTAGGGTCAGGTTACGTACCGTGCCGTTGGGACAGAGACAGCCGGGGATACAGGCCAGACTGAGACAGGGTAGGTCCAGATTCTGACATGTTCTAGAACACTCCAGACCCTCCTCCCCTCCCTCACACCCCTCAGAGGGGAGGGACAGGGTTAGGGTTAGGGTTAGGGTTAGGGTTAGGGTTAGGGTTAGGGTTAGGGTTAGGGTTAGGGTTAGGGTTAGGGTTAGGGTTAGGGTTAGGGTTAGGGTTAGGGTTAGGGTTAGGGTTAGGGTTAGGTTAGGGTTAGGGTTAGGGTTAGGGTTAGGGTTAGGGTTAGGGTTAGGGTTAGGGTTAGGGTTAGGGTTAGGGTTAGGGTTAGGGTTAGGGGTTAGGGTTAGGGGTTAGGGGTTAGGGGTTAGGGTTAGGGTTAGGGTTAGGGTTAGGGTTAGGGTTAGGGTTAGGGTTAGGGTTAGGGTTAGGGTTAGGGTTAGGGTTAGGTTTTGAATTAGGGTAGGGTTAAAAAGAGACTGGTTTGTCTTGTGGTGCGCAGGCCTATTGTTGTGTGCCCCTCCAATATAATGCTATAAACCATTCAACTGTTAAAATTATCTAGATTACCCCCTCCAAACTTACCAAAAGTAAGTAGGTTATTATTATTTCTAAATGATAGTCTGAGTGGTTATCTAGGACCATGAAGGGACTGAGATATTAAAATATACAAGGGATCAGGGGATAGATGCTTTAATAATACATATACAAACACAATTATATCCACATATATAAGCGCTAGAAGACAAAGTGCTAAGAGATAAAGTGCTAAAATGTCAAAACAAAATCAAATACCTAAAAAAGGAAGGAATAAAACTATTTAAGATAAGCATGCAAATATTAAATATTAGACAAACCCACTTAAACTTTATTTTTTGTTTGAATAGTGCATCCTTCTTTCACCTCCTTGAGATCCCTGTAAACAAGTGCTATCCCTTTCGATTGATCCCATCTAACTGGTTAAAAACGCTCATTCAGACCGGTGGGTGTAATTGTTTGAAGATCTCTTATCCACCCACGTTCCACTGCTTTTCGCCGCCCACTGGTCCACCCAGAACATGACTGTAAGCCGGATATATTGAGGTAAGTGATGGGGTGATCCTGGAAATGAGTGACTAGTTCTGTGTGTAGATGGGCCCGTTTGATGTTGTATAGATGTTGTTTAAGTCTAGTTTCTATTGTATACTGAGTTTCCCCGATGTAGTGTTTTTTGCATAATGTACAGGTAATTATATAAATGACATTTGGAGTGTTGAGTGAGATAGAGTCTAGAACTGGAGTGGAGGTCTTGCTGTGTGGATTTGAAATGAATTTTCTTGGTTTGAAGTGGGCCGTGTGAGGTTTGGGTGGTTGTGGGGGCTTAGTGCTGTATTTTGCTTTGATTAGGACGTCTTTGAGACTCTTATTCCTTCTGAATGCTGAGATAATTCTATATGGCTGGAAGGGTGTGTATGCCTGTTGAGTAATGAGAAAATTATGTTTGAATGCCTGATGTAGCGGTCTGATCCTATGGGAGAATGTAGTGACTAAGGGGATAAGGATTGTCTGCTGATTGGAAGAGGAATCAGAGGAGGAGAGAAGGTTGTGATTCTGAGAGGGGGGGGTTTTGGTGGGGTTAGGGTTAGGAGTAGGGTTAGGGGTGGGAACAGGATACGAACCCGGGTTAGGGTAAGGGTTAAGGTTAGGGTCAGGGTCAGGGTTAGGAGTAGGGTTGGGGGTAGGGTTAGGGTTAGGAGTAGGGTTAGGGTTAGGAGTAGGGTTGGGGGTAGGGTTAGGGTTAGGAGTAGGGTTGGGGGTAGGGTTAGGAGTTGGAACAGGATACGAACCCGGGTTAGGGTAAGGGTTAAGGTTAGGGTCAGGGGTGGGAGCAGGATACGAACCCAGGTTAGGGTAAGGGTTAAGGTTAGGGTTAGGAGTAGGGTTAGGTGTAGGGTTGGGGGTAGGTTTAGGGTTAGGGTTAGGGTTGGGGTTAGGGTTAGGAGTAGGGTTGGGGGTAGGGTTAGGGTTAGGAGTAGGGTTAGGGTTAGGGTTAGGAGTAGGGTTGGGGGTAGGGTTAGGGTTAGGAGTAGGGTTGGGGGTAGGGTTAGGAGTTGGAACAGGATACGAACCCGGGTTAGGGTAAGGGTTAAGGTTAGGGTCAGTGGCGGGAGCAGGATACGAACCCAGGTTAGGGTAAGGGTTAAGGTTAGGGTTAGGGTTAGGAGTAGGGTTAGGGTTAGGGTTAGGGTTGGGGTTAGGGTAAGGAGTTGGAACAGGATACGAACCCAGGTTAGGGTAAGGGTTAAGGTTAGGGTCAGGGGCGGGAGCAGGATACGAACCCGGGTTAGGGTAAGGGTTAAGGTTAGGGTCAGGGTTAAGGTCAGGGGAAGGGGGGGATTTGGAAGTGCCTCCAGAACCTGTGTAATGAAAGTTGTGGTCCGAAAGAGTGATTGACAGACTTGTGTTTTGTGGGTGTGTTAGCTGAATGGGAGAGAGGGCCGCCAAGGTACTGGTTTTTATGGTTCTGAGGTATCGTTTTGAGTAGCCTCTTTGTCTAAGTGCATGAAATAGTGTTTGAATTGCTGTGTCCAGATCCTGTTTACAGGAGGATATCCTATGGAACCGTATAATTTGGGATTTGACGATGCCTTTAAATGTATGTTTGGGATGATAACTCTGTTTATGGAGTAGAGCATGTGTATCTGTTGGTTTGAAATAGACTTTAGTGAGTAATGTTTTTTGGGATTGATTTATCTGATTAAAGAATACTGTGGTATCCAAGAAATGTACTTCACATGGATCTATTGTGTATTTAACCTTAATGGACGGGTGATGACTGTTGAGAATGCTGATGAATTCAGTGAATAGTTGGATGTCATGAGGCCAGGCTCCTATGATGTCGTCTAGAAATCTGTAATAAAATGTGGGTTGATGTGGGCACTTGGCCAATGCCTCTCTCTCCCATTCAGCCATGTAGATGTTTGCATATGCAGGGGCAAATTTCTTCCCCATAGCCGTTCCCTCCACCTGCAAGTAGTGCCTATCATTGAATATAAAATCGTTGTGTGTGAGACTAATTTCTAATAATTGTAGTAATTCATTGTCTGGTCTATTCCTATCTGGGTGTGCATGGAGTAGATTTCTAACCGTCTGTATTCCTGTTGCTGTATTTATGTTGGTGTATAAGCTATCAATGTCTATAGTGAATATGTATGTTTGGGAGGGAACAACTATGGGTTTAATCTTCTCAAGGAAGTGGTAAGTGTCTCTGAGGTAGCTGGGGTGTCTAGTGGAGAGAGGGTTGATATGATGGTCAATATATTGAGCTATGTTGTACGATTCACTATTAGGGTTAGGGTTAGGGTTAGGGTTAGGGTTAGGGTTAGGGTTAGGGTTAGGGTTAGGGTTAGGGTTAGGGTTAGGGTTAGGGTTAGGGTTAGGGTTAGGGTTAGGGTTAGGGTTAGGGTTAGGGTTAGGGTTAGGGTTAGGGTTAGGGTTAGGGTTAGGGTTAGGGTTAGGGTTAGGGTTAGGGTTAGGGTTAGGGTTAGGGTTAGGGTTAGGGTTAGGGTTAGGGTTAGGGTTAGGGTTAGGGTTAGGGTTAGGGTTAGGGTTAGGGTTAGGGTTAGGGTTAGGGTTAGGGTTAGGGTTAGGGTTAGGGTTAGGGTTAGGGTTAGGGTTAGGGTTAGGGTTAGGGTTAGGGTTAGGGTTAGGGTTAGGGTTAGGGTTAGGGTTAGGGTTAGGGTTAGGGTTAGGGTTAGGGTTAGGGTTAGGGTTAGGGTTAGGGTTAGGGTTAGGGTTAGGGTTAGGGTTAGGGTTAGGGTTAGGGTTAGGGTTAGGGTTAGGGTTAGGGTTAGGGTTAGGGTTAGGGTTAGGGTTAGGGTTAGGGTTAGGGTTAGGGTTAGGGTTAGGGTTAGGGTTAGGGTTAGGGTTAGGGTTAGGGTTAGGGTTAGGGTTAGGGTTAGGGTTAGGGTTAGGGTTAGGGTTAGGGTTAGGGTTAGGGTTAGGGTTAGGGTTAGGGTTAGGGTTAGGGTTAGGGTTAGGGTTAGGGTTAGGGTTAGGGTTAGGGTTAGGGTTAGGGTTAGGGTTAGGGTTAGGGTTAGGGTTAGGGTTAGGGTTAGGGTTAGGTTTAAGAGGGTTTATGTTTATACTGGTTTCAAACCTTTAGGTTGCACGGGCCTATTGCACCTTTGCCCGGTCTCGAGAACTCAAAAGTGTTAATGTTTTTATTTATTCTTTGATATTCATCCCCAGTGGAGCCAAAGTATTAAGTTTTGAAATCCACCTGGATTCGGCCGCTTTTCTCTGGCCTCTGGTCCAGGTGGATTTCATCTCCAGACCGGTAATATAGAGGGAAGTTGTTGGGTGAATCTGAAAATGTTGGACCAGGTGTGTTTGTAATATGTTTTTTCTAATTGTGTAGAGGTGCTGTTTGAGGCGTGTCAGGACTGTGTGACCGGTTTCTCCTATATAAATGTTGTGGCATAGTGTGCATGTTATGGCATAGACAATATTGGTACTATGGATGGTCATGAGTTGTGAAATAGGACTGGAGGTTTGTGCATGTGGATTTTGAATGTGTGAAAGTTGTCTATGATACTGTTGTTCAATGGGTAGTTTGGGAGTAGGTTTATTGGAAAACTTTGCAAAGATTAAGAGATCCCTTAAATTGGGGTTTCTACGGAAAGCTGATATGGGTCTGAATTCCTGAAGTGGGGGGAATGTGCGTTGTGTTTGGGTGAAAGCGAATTTTAGTCTAGAGTGAAGGAGTCTGTTTACGTCGGAGAAGGTGCTGATAATGGGTATAATCTGGGGTTCTGTGTCTGTTGGGGGAATAGGAACAGGGGGTCTGGGAAAGGTCTGAGGGTGGAGGACCGGGATAGGATGGGGGGGATAGGGATACATACCCAGAATCGGGAAAGGGATAGGGATAGGCGTGGGCTGTTCCCCCAGGTCAGGAGTCAGTACCTGGTCAAGAGTTCTCCCGGGAGAGTTATGGAGGTTAAGTTTAAGGTTAAGGTTGAGGTTAGGGTTAGGGTTAGGGTTAGGGTTAAGGTTAGGGTTAAGGTTAGGGGTAAGGTTAGGGGTAAGGGTTAGGGTTAGGGTTAGGGTTAGGGTTAGGGTTAGGGTTAGGGTTAGGGTTAGGGTTAGGGTTAGGGTTAGGGTTAGGGTTAGGGTTAGGGTTAGGGTTAGGGTTAGGGTTAGGGTTAGGGTTAGGGTTAGGGTTAGGGTTAGGGTTAGGGTTAGGGTTAGGGTTAGGGTTAGGGTTAGGGTTAGGGTTAGGGTTAGGGTTAGGGTTAGGGTTAGGGTTAGGGTTAGGGTTAGGGTTAGGGTTAGGGTTAGGGTTAGGGTTAGGGTTAGGGTTAGGGTTAGGGTTAGGGTTAGGGTTAGGGTTAGGGTTAGGGTTAGGGTTAGGGTTAGGGTTAGGGTTAGGGTTAGGGTTAGGGTTAGGGTTAGGGTTAGGGTTAGGGTTAGGGTTAGGGTTAGGTTTTGAATTAGGGTAGGGTTAAAAAGAGACTGGTTTGTCTTGTGGTGCGCAGGCCTATTGTTGTGTGCCCCTCCAATATAATGCTATAAACCATTCAACTGTTAAAATTATCTAGATTACCCCCTCCAAACTTACCAAAAGTAAGTAGGTTATTATTATTTCTAAATGATAGTCTGAGTGGTTATCTAGGACCATGAAGGGACTGAGATATTAAAATATACAAGGGATCAGGGGATAGATGCTTTAATAATACATATACAAACACAATTATATCCACATATATAAGCGCTAGAAGACAAAGTGCTAAGAGATAAAGTGCTAAAATGTCAAAACAAAATCAAATACCTAAAAAAGGAAGGAATAAAACTATTTAAGATAAGCATGCAAATATTAAATATTAGACAAACCCACTTAAACTTTATTTTTTGTTTGAATAGTGCATCCTTCTTTCACCTCCTTGAGATCCCTGTAAACAAGTGCTATCCCTTTCGATTGATCCCATCTAACTGGTTAAAAACGCTCATTCAGACCGGTGGGTGTAATTGTTTGAAGATCTCTTATCCACCCACGTTCCACTGCTTTTCGCCGCCCACTGGTCCACCCAGAACATGACTGTAAGCCGGATATATTGAGGTAAGTGATGGGGTGATCCTGGAAATGAGTGACTAGTTCTGTGTGTAGATGGGCCCGTTTGATGTTGTATAGATGTTGTTTAAGTCTAGTTTCTATTGTATACTGAGTTTCCCCGATGTAGTGTTTTTTGCATAATGTACAGGTAATTATATAAATGACATTTGGAGTGTTGAGTGAGATAGAGTCTAGAACTGGAGTGGAGGTCTTGCTGTGTGGATTTGAAATGAATTTTCTTGGTTTGAAGTGGGCCGTGTGAGGTTTGGGTGGTTGTGGGGGCTTAGTGCTGTATTTTGCTTTGATTAGGACGTCTTTGAGACTCTTATTCCTTCTGAATGCTGAGATAATTCTATATGGCTGGAAGGGTGTGTATGCCTGTTGAGTAATGAGAAAATTATGTTTGAATGCCTGATGTAGCGGTCTGATCCTATGGGAGAATGTAGTGACTAAGGGGATAAGGATTGTCTGCTGATTGGAAGAGGAATCAGAGGAGGAGAGAAGGTTGTGATTCTGAGAGGGGGGGGTTTTGGTGGGGTTAGGGTTAGGAGTAGGGTTAGGGGTGGGAACAGGATACGAACCCGGGTTAGGGTAAGGGTTAAGGTTAGGGTCAGGGTCAGGGTTAGGAGTAGGGTTGGGGGTAGGGTTAGGGTTAGGAGTAGGGTTAGGGTTAGGGTTAGGAGTAGGGTTGGGGGTAGGGTTAGGGTTAGGAGTAGGGTTGGGGGTAGGGTTAGAAGTAGGGTTAGGGTTAGGAGTAGGGTTGGGGGTAGGGTTAGGGTTAGGAGTAGGGTTGGGGGTAGGGTTAGGAGTTGGAACAGGATACGAACCCGGGTTAGGGTAAGGGTTAAGGTTAGGGTCAGGGGTGGGAGCAGGATACGAACCCAGGTTAGGGTAAGGGTTAAGGTTAGGGTTAGGAGTAGGGTTAGGTGTAGGGTTGGGGGTAGGGTTAGGGTTAGGGTTAGGGTTGGGGTTAGGGTTAGGAATAGGGTTGGGGGTAGGGTTAGGGTTAGGAGTAGGGTTAGGGTTAGGGTTAGGAGTAGGGTTGGGGGTAGGGTTAGGGTTAGGAGTAGGGTTGGGGGTAGGGTTAGGAGTAGGGTTGGGGGTAGGGTTAGGAGTTGGAACAGGATACGAACCCGGGTTAGGGTAAGGGTTAAGGTTAGGGTCAGTGGCGGGAGCAGGATACGAACCCAGGTTAGGGTAAGGGTTAAGGTTAGGGTTAGGGTTAGGAGTAGGGTTAGGGTTAGGAGTAGGGTTGGGGTTAGGGTAAGGAGTTGGAACAGGATACGAACCCAGGTTAGGGTAAGGGTTAAGGTTAGGGTCAGGGGCGGGAGCAGGATACGAACCCGGGTTAGGGTAAGGGTTAAGGTTAGGGTCAGGGTTAAGGTCAGGGGAAGGGGGGGATTTGGAAGTGCCTCCAGAACCTGTGTAATGAAAGTTGTGGTCAGAAAGAGTGATTGACAGACTTGTGTTTTGTGGGTGTGTTAGCTGAATGGGAGAGAGGGCCGCCAAGGTACTGGTTTTTATGGTTCTGAGGTATCGTTTTGAGTAGCCTCTTTGTCTAAGTGCATGAAATAGTGTTTGAATTGCTGTGTCCAGATCCTGTTTACAGGAGGATATCCTATGGAACCGTATAATTTGGGATTTGACGATGCCTTTAAATGTATGTTTGGGATGATAACTCTGTTTATGGAGTAGAGCATGTGTATCTGTTGGTTTGAAATAGACTTTAGTGAGTAATGTTTTTTGGGATTGATTTATCTGATTAAAGAATACTGTGGTATCCAAGAAATGTACTTCACATGGATCTATTGTGTATTTAACCTTAATGGACGGGTGATGACTGTTGAGAATGCTGATGAATTCAGTGAATAGTTGGATGTCATGAGGCCAGGCTCCTATGATGTCGTCTAGAAATCTGTAATAAAATGTGGGTTGATGTGGGCACTTGGCCAATGCCTCTCTCTCCCATTCAGCCATGTAGATGTTTGCATATGCAGGGGCAAATTTCTTCCCCATAGCCGTTCCCTCCACCTGCAAGTAGTGCCTATCATTGAATATAAAATCGTTGTGTGTGAGACTAATTTCTAATAATTGTAGTAATTCATTGTCTGGTCTATTCCTATCTGGGTGTGCATGGAGTAGATTTCTAACCGTCTGTATTCCTGTTGCTGTTAGGGTTGGGGTTAGGGTTAGGGTTAGGGTTAGGGTTAGGTTTAAGAGAAAATTGGGTTAGGGTTAGGGTTAGGGTTAGGGTTAGGGTTAGGGTTAGGTTAGGGTTAGGGTTAGGGTTAGGGTTAGGGTTAGGGTTAGGGTTAGGGTTAGGGTTAGGGTTAGGGTTAGGGTTAGGGTTAGGGTTAGGGTTAGGGTTAGGGTTAGGGTTAGGGTTAGGGTTAGGGTTAGGGTTAGGGTTAGGGTTAGGGTTAGGGTTAGGGTTAGGGTTAGGGTTAGGGTTAGGGTTAGGGTTAGGGTTAGGGTTAGGGTTAGGGTTAGGGTTAGGGTTAGGGTTAGGGTTAGGGTTAGGGTTAGGGTTAGGGTTAGGGTTAGGGTTAGGGTTAGGGTTAGGTTAGGGTTAGGGTTAGGGTTAGGGTTAGGTTAGGGTTAGGGTTAGGGTTAGGGTTAGGGTTAGGGTTAGGGTTAGGGTTAGGGTTAGGGTTAGGTTAGGGTTAGGGTTAGGGTTAGGGTTAGGGTTAGGGTTAGGGTTAGGGTTAGGGTTAGGGTTAGGGTTAGGGTTAGGGTTAGGGTTAGGGTTAGGGTTAGGGTTAGGGTTAGGGTTAGGGTTAGGGTTAGGGTTAGGGTTAGGGTTAGGGTTAGGGTTAGGGTTAGGGTTAGGGTTAGGGTTAGGGTTAGGGTTAGGGTTAGGGTTAGGGTTAGGGTTAGGGTTAGGGTTAGGGTTAGGGTTAGGGTTAGGGTTAGGGTTAGGGTTAGGGTTAGGGTTAGGGTTAGGGTTAGGGTTAGGTAGTTAGGGTTAGGGTTAGGTTAGGGTTAGGGTTAGGGTTAGGGTTAGGGTTAGGGTTAGGGTTAGGGTTAGGGTTAGGGTTAGGGTTAGGGTTAGGGTTAGGGTTAGGGTTAGGGTTAGGGTTAGGGTTAGGGTTAGGGTTAGGGTTAGGGTTAGGGTTAGGGTTAGGTTAGGGTTAGGGTTAGGGTTAGGGTTAGGGTTAGGGTTAGGGTTAGGGTTAGGGTTAGGGTTAGGGTTAGGTTAGGGTTAGGGTTAGGGTTAGGGTTAGGTTAGGGTTAGGGTTAGGGTTAGGGTTAGGGTTAGGGTTAGGGTTAGGGTTAGGGTTAGGGTTAGGGTTAGGGTTAGGGTTAGGGTTAGGGTTAGGGTTAGGGTTAGGGTTAGGGTTAGGGTTAGGTTAGGGTTAGGGTTAGGGTTAGGGTTAGGGTTAGGGTTAGGGTTAGGGTTAGGGTTAGGGTTAGGGTTAGGGTTAGGGTTAGGGTTAGGGTTAGGGTTAGGGTTAGGGTTAGGGTTAGGGTTAGGGTTAGGTTAGGGTTAGGGTTAGGGTTAGGGTTAGGGTTAGGGTTAGGGTTAGGGTTAGGGTTAGGGTTAGGGTTAGGGTTAGGGTTAGGGTTAGGGTTAGGGTTAGGGTTAGGGTTAGGGTTAGGGTTAGGGTTAGGGTTAGGGTTAGGGTTAGGGTTAGGGTTAGGGTTAGGGTTAGGGTTAGGGTTAGGGTTAGGGTTAGGGTTAGGGTTAGGGTTAGGGTTAGGGTTAGGGTTAGGGTTAGGGTTAGGGTTAGGGTTAGGGTTAGGGTTAGGGTTAGGGTTAGGGTTAGGGTTAGGGTTAGGGTTAGGGTTAGGGTTAGGGTTAGGGTTAGGGTTAGGGTTAGGGTTAGGTTAGGGTTAGGGTTAGGGTTAGGGTTAGGGTTAGGGTTAGGGTTAGGGTTAGGGTTAGGGTTAGGGTTAGGGTTAGGGTTAGGGTTAGGGTTAGGGTTAGGGTTAGGGTTAGGGTTAGGGTTAGGGTTAGGGTTAGGGTTAGGGTTAGGGTTAGGGTTAGGGTTAGGGTTAGGGTTAGGGTTAGGGTTAGGGTTAGGGTTAGGGTTAGGGTTAGGGTTAGGGTTAGGGTTAGGGTTAGGTTAGGGTTAGGGTTAGGGTTAGGGTTAGGGTTAGGGTTGGGTTAGGGTTAGGGTTAGGGTTAGGGTTAGGGTTAGGGTTAGGGTTAGGGTTAGGGTTAGGGTTAGGGTTAGGGTTAGGGTTAGGGTTAGGGTTAGGGTTAGGGTTAGGGTTAGGGTTAGGGTTAGGGTTAGGGTTAGGGTTAGGGTTAGGGTTAGGGTTAGGGTTAGGGTTAGGGTTAGGGTTAGGGTTAGGGTTAGGGTTAGGGTTAGGGTTAGGGTTAGGGTTAGGGTTAGGGTTAGGGTTAGGTTAGGGTTAGGGTTAGGGTTAGGGTTAGGGTTAGGGTTAGGGTTAGGGTTAGGGTTAGGGTTAGGTTAGGGTTAGGGTTAGGGTTAGGGTTAGGGTTAGGGTTAGGGTTAGGGTTAGGGTTAGGGTTAGGGTTAGGGTTAGGGTTAGGTTAGGGTTAGGGTTAGGGTTAGGGTTAGGGTTAGGGTTAGGGTTAGGGTTAGGGTTAGGGTTAGGGTTAGGGTTAGGGTTAGGGTTAGGGTTAGGGTTAGGGTTAGGGTTAGGGTTAGGGTTAGGGTTAGGGTTAGGGTTAGGGTTAGGGTTAGGGTTAGGGTTAGGGTTAGGGTTAGGGTTAGGGTTAGGGTTAGGGTTAGGGTTAGGGTTAGGGTTAGGGTTAGGGTTAGGGTTAGGGTTAGGGTTAGGGTTAGGGTTAGGTTAGGGTTAGGGTTAGGGTTAGGGTTAGGGTTAGGGTTAGGGTTAGGGTTGTTAGGGTTAGGGTTAGGGTTAGGGTTAGGGTTAGGGTTAGGGTTAGGGTTAGGGTTAGGGTTAGGGTTAGGGTTAGGGTTAGGGTTAGGGTTAGGGTTAGGGTTAGGGTTAGGGTTAGGGTTAGGGTTAGGGTTAGGGTTAGGGTTAGGGTTAGGGTTAGGGTTAGGGTTAGGGTTAGGGTTAGGGTTAGGGTTAGGTTAGGGTTAGGGTTAGGGTTAGGGTTAGGGTTAGGGTTAGGGTTAGGTTAGGGTTAGGGTTAGGGTTAGGGTTAGGGTTAGGGTTAGGGTTAGGGTTAGGGTTAGGGTTAGGGTTAGGGTTAGGGTTAGGGTTAGGGTTAGGGTTAGGGTTAGGGTTAGGGTTAGGGTTAGGGTTAGGGTTAGGGTTAGGGTTAGGGTTAGGGTTAGGGTTAGGGTTAGGGTTAGGGTTAGGGTTAGGGTTAGGGTTAGGGTTAGGGTTAGGGTTAGGGTTAGGGTTAGGGTTAGGGTTAGGGTTAGGGTTAGGGTTAGGGTTAGGGTTAGGGTTAGGGTTAGGGTTAGGGTTAGGGTTAGGGTTAGGGTTAGGGTTAGGGTTAGGGTTAGGGTTAGGGTTAGGGTTAGGGTTAGGGTTAGGGTTAGGTTAGGGTTAGGGTTAGGGTTAGGGTTAGGGTTAGGGTTAGGGTTAGGGTTAGGGTTAGGGTTAGGGTTAGGGTTAGGGTTAGGGTTAGGGTTAGGGTTAGGGTTAGGGTTAGGGTTAGGGTTAGGGTTAGGGTTAGGGTTAGGGTTAGGGTTAGGGTTAGGGTTAGGGTTAGGGTTAGGGTTAGGGTTAGGGTTAGGGTTAGGGTTAGGGTTAGGGTTAGGGTTAGGGTTAGGGTTAGGTTAGGGTTAGGGTTAGGGTTAGGGTTAGGGTTAGGGTTAGGGTTAGGGTTAGGGTTAGGGTTAGGGTTAGGGTTAGGGTTAGGGTTAGGGTTAGGGTTAGGGTTAGGGTTAGGGTTAGGGTTAGGGTTAGGGTTAGGGTTAGGGTTAGGGTTAGGGTTAGGGTTAGGGTTAGGGTTAGGGTTAGGGTTAGGGTTAGGGTTAGGGTTAGGGTTAGGGTTAGGGTTAGGGTTAGGGTTAGGGTTAGGGTTAGGGTTAGGGTTAGGGTTAGGGTTAGGGTTAGGGTTAGGGTTAGGGTTAGGGTTAGGGTTAGGGTTAGGGTTAGGGTTAGGGTTAGGGTTAGGGTTAGGGTTAGGGTTAGGGTTAGGGTTAGGGTTAGGGTTAGGGTTAGGGTTAGGGTTAGGGTTAGGGTTAGGGTTAGGGTTAGGGTTAGGGTTAGGGTTAGGGTTAGGGTTAGGGTTAGGGTTAGGGTTAGGGTTAGGGTTAGGGTTAGGGTTAGGGTTAGGTTAGGGTTAGGGTTAGGGTTAGGGTTAGGGTTAGGGTTAGGGTTAGGGTTAGGGTTAGGGTTAGGGTTAGGGTTAGGGTTAGGGTTAGGGTTAGGGTTAGGGTTAGGGTTAGGGTTAGGTTAGGGTTAGGGTTAGGGTTAGGGTTAGGGTTAGGGTTAGGGTTAGGGTTAGGGTTAGGGTTAGGGTTAGGGTTAGGGTTAGGGTTAGGGTTAGGGTTAGGGTTAGGGTTAGGGTTAGGGTTAGGGTTAGGGTTAGGGTTAGGGTTAGGGTTAGGGTTAGGGTTAGGGTTAGGGTTAGGGTTAGGGTTAGGGTTAGGGTTAGGGTTAGGGTTAGGGTTAGGGTTAGGGTTAGGGTTAGGGTTAGGGTTAGGGTTAGGGTTAGGGTTAGGGTTAGGGTTAGGGTTAGGGTTAGGGTTAGGGTTAGGGTTAGGGTTAGGGTTAGGGTTAGGGTTAGGGTTAGGGTTAGGGTTAGGGTTAGGGTTAGGGTTAGGGTTAGGGTTAGGGTTAGGGTTAGGGTTAGGGTTAGGGTTAGGGTTAGGGTTAGGGTTAGGTTAGGGTTTAGGGTTAGGGTTAGGGTTAGGGTTAGGGTTAGGGTTAGGGTTAGGGTTAGGGTTAGGTTAGGGTTAGGGTTAGGGTTAGGGTTAGGGTTAGGGTTAGGGTTAGGGTTAGGGTTAGGGTTAGGGTTAGGGTTAGGGTTAGGGTTAGGGTTAGGGTTAGGGTTAGGGTTAGGGTTAGGGTTAGGGTTAGGGTTAGGGTTAGGGTTAGGGTTAGGGTTAGGGTTAGGGTTAGGGTTAGGGTTAGGGTTAGGGTTAGGGTTAGGGTTAGGTTAGGGTTAGGGTTAGGGTTAGGGTTAGGGTTAGGGTTAGGGTTAGGGTTAGGGTTAGGGTTAGGGTTAGGGTTAGGGTTAGGGTTAGGGTTAGGGTTAGGGTTAGGGTTAGGGTTAGGGTTAGGGTTAGGGTTAGGGTTAGGGTTAGGGTTAGGGTTAGGGTTAGGTTAGGGTTAGGGTTAGGGTTAGGGTTAGGGTTAGGGTTAGGGTTAGGGTTAGGGTTAGGGTTAGGGTTAGGGTTAGGGTTAGGGTTAGGGTTAGGGTTAGGGTTAGGGTTAGGGTTAGGGTTAGGGTTAGGGTTAGGGTTAGGGTTAGGGTTAGGGTTAGGGTTAGGGTTAGGGTTAGGGTTAGGGTTAGGGTTAGGGTTAGGGTTAGGGTTAGGGTTAGGGTTAGGGTTAGGGTTAGGGTTAGGGTTAGGGTTAGGGTTAGGGTTAGGGTTAGGGTTAGGGTTAGGGTTAGGGTTAGGGTTAGGGTTAGGGTTAGGGTTAGGGTTAGGGTTAGGGTTAGGGTTAGGGTTAGGGTTAGGGTTAGGGTTAGGGTTAGGGTTAGGGTTAGGGTTAGGGTTAGGGTTAGGGTTAGGGTTAGGGTTAGGGTTAGGGTTAGGGTTAGGGTTAGGGTTAGGGTTAGGGTTAGGGTTAGGGTTAGGGTTAGGGTTAGGGTTAGGGTTAGGTTAGGGTTAGGGTTAGGGTTAGGGTTAGGGTTAGGGTTAGGGTTAGGGTTAGGGTTAGGGTTAGGGTTAGGGTTAGGGTTAGGGTTAGGGTTAGGGTTAGGGTTAGGGTTAGGGTTAGGGTTAGGGTTAGGGTTAGGGTTAGGTTAGGGTTAGGGTTAGGGTTAGGGTTAGGTTAGGGTTAGGGTTAGGGTTAGGGTTAGGGTTAGGGTTAGGGTTAGGGTTAGGGTTAGGGTTAGGGTTAGGGTTAGGGTTAGGGTTAGGGTTAGGGTTAGGGTTAGGGTTAGGGTTAGGGTTAGGGTTAGGGTTAGGGTTAGGGTTAGGGTTAGGGTTAGGGTTAGGGTTAGGGTTAGGGTTGGGTTAGGGTTAGGGTTAGGGTTAGGGTTAGGGTTAGGGTTAGGGTTAGGGTTAGGGTTAGGGTTAGGGTTAGGGTTAGGGTTAGGTTAGGGTTAGGGTTAGGGTTAGGGTTAGGGTTAGGGTTAGGGTTAGGGTTAGGGTTAGGGTTAGGGTTAGGGTTAGGGTTAGGGTTAGGGTTAGGGTTAGGTTAGGGTTAGGGTTAGGGTTAGGGTTAGGGTTAGGGTTAGGGTTAGGGTTAGGGTTAGGGTTAGGGTTAGGGTTAGGGTTAGGGTTAGGGTTAGGGTTAGGGTTAGGGTTAGGGTTAGGGTTAGGGTTAGGGTTAGGGTTAGGGTTAGGGTTAGGGTTAGGGTTAGGTTAGGGTTAGGGTTAGGGTTAGGGTTAGGGTTAGGGTTAGGGTTAGGGTTAGGGTTAGGGTTAGGGTTAGGGTTAGGGTTAGGGTTAGGGTTAGGGTTAGGGTTAGGGTTAGGGTTAGGGTTAGGGTTAGGGTTAGGGTTAGGGTTAGGGTTAGGGTTAGGGTTAGGGTTAGGGTTAGGGTTAGGGTTAGGGTTAGGGTTAGGGTTAGGGTTAGGGTTAGGGTTAGGGTTAGGGTTAGGGTTAGGGTTGGTTAGGGTTAGGGTTAGGGTTAGGGTTAGGTTAGGGTTAGGGTTAGGTTAGGGTTAGGGTTAGGGTTAGGGTTAGGGTTAGGGTTAGGGTTAGGGTTAGGGTTAGGGTTAGGGTTAGGGTTAGGGTTAGGGTTAGGGTTAGGGTTAGGGTTAGGGTTAGGGTTAGGGTTAGGGTTAGGGTTAGGGTTAGGGTTAGGGTTAGGTTAGGGTTAGGGTTAGGGTTAGGGTTAGGGTTAGGGTTAGGGTTAGGGTTAGGGTTAGGGTTAGGGTTAGGGTTAGGGTTAGGGTTAGGGTTAGGGTTAGGGTTAGGGTTAGGGTTAGGGTTAGGGTTAGGGTTAGGGTTAGGGTTAGGGTTAGGGTTAGGGTTAGGGTTAGGGTTAGGGTTAGGGTTAGGGTTAGGGTTAGGGTTAGGGTTAGGGTTAGGGTTAGGGTTAGGGTTAGGGTTAGGGTTAGGGTTAGGGTTAGGGTTAGGGTTAGGGTTAGGGTTAGGGTTAGGGTTAGGGTTAGGGTTAGGGTTAGGGTTAGGGTTAGGGTTAGGGTTAGGGTTAGGGTTAGGGTTAGGGTTAGGGTTAGGGTTAGGGTTAGGGTTAGGGTTAGGGTTAGGGTTAGGGTTAGGGTTAGGGTGGTTAGGGTTAGGGTTAGGGTTAGGGTTAGGGTTAGGGTTAGGGTTAGGGTTAGGGTTAGGGTTAGGGTTAGGGTTAGGGTTAGGGTTAGGGTTAGGGTTAGGGTTAGGGTTAGGGTTAGGTTGGGTTAGGGTTAGGGTTAGGGTTAGGGTTAGGGTTAGGGTTAGGGTTAGGGTTAGGGGTTAGGGTTAGGGTTAGGGTTAGGGTTAGGTTAGGGTTAGGGTTAGGGTTAGGGTTAGGGTTTAGGGTTAGGGTTAGGGTTAGGGTTAGGGTTAGGGTTAGGGTTAGGGTTAGGGTTAGGGTTAGGGTTAGGGTTTAGGGTTAGGGTTAGGGTTAGGGTTAGGGTTAGGGTTAGGGTTAGGGTTAGGTT
>NW_028165052.1:0-2500 GCF_964263955.1 Coregonus lavaretus
AAGGCAGACTGAGACGGGGTGGAGGAGAAGAGAGCAGAGGAGAAGAGGAGGAGGAGGAGGAGAGGAGGAGGACCAGAGAAGAGCCTGGCTAACTAACCCTGCTGTCCGAGCCCCTCTCTGTGGCCTGCCAGCCTCCCTCTAGTTACACTGTCACCACTGGACCAGAACCACACGGACACAGACACACATATCAAATGAAATCAAATTGTATTTGTCACATGCGCCGAATACAACAGGTGTAGACCTTACAGTGAAATGCGTACTTACAAGCCAATAACCAACAATGCAGTTTTAAGAAAAATAAGTGTTAAGTAAAAAAATAAAAAATAATTAAAGAGCAGCAGTAAAATAAAATAACATTAGCGAGGCTATATACAGGGGGTACCGGTACAGAGTCAATGTGCGGGGGCACAGGTTAGTCGAGGTAATTTAGGTAATGTGTACATGTAGGTAGAGTTAAAGTGATTATGCATAAATAATAAACACCACATGCCTGAGACCCACCTCAACACTGAGACCCACTTCAACACTGAGACCTACCTCAACACTGAGACCCACCTCAACACTGAGACCCACCTCAACACTGAGACCCCACCTCAACACTGAGATCCACCTCAACACTGAGACCCACCTCAACACTGAGACCTACCTCAACACTGAGACCCACCTCAACACTGAGACCCACCTCAACACTGAGACCCACCTCAACACTGAGACCTACCTCAACACTGAGACCCACCTCAACACTGAGACCTACCTCAACACTGAGACCTACCTCAACACTGAGACCCACCTCAACACTGAGACCTACCTCAACACTGAGACCCACCTCAACACTGAGACCCACCTCAACACTGAGACCCTCCTCAGACCCACCTCAACACTGAGACCCCACCTCATCCCTGAGACCCACCTCATCCCTGAAACCCACCTCAACACTGAGACCCACTTCATCTCTGAGACCCACCTCATCTCTTTACTACACAGCTTGCTGGGAGGCGTAGGGAAAATACTGTGGAAACTGGGTATGTAAGAAGGGTGCTGCATCTCTCTAGATGTGTGTATGTACAGTACCAGTCAAAAGTTTGGAAACACCTACTCATTCCAGGGGTTTTCTTTATTTTTACTATTATCTATATTGTAGAATAATAGTGAAGACATCAACACTATGAAATAACACATATGGAATCATGTAGTAACCAAAAAAGCGTTAAACAAATCAAAATATATTTGATATTTGAGATTCTTCAAATAGCCACCCTTTGCCTTGATGACAGCTCTGCACACTCTTGGCATTCTCTCAACCAGCTTCATGAGGTAGTCACCTGGAAAGTATTGTCAATTAACAGATGTGCCTTGTTAAAAGTTAATTTGTGGAATTTCTTTCCTTCTTAATGCATTTGAGCCAATCACTTAGTAAAAATACCAAGTCCATATTATGGCAAGAACAGATCAAATAAGCAAAGTGAAACGACAGTCCATCATTACCTTAAGATATGAAGTCAATCCGGAAAATGACAAGAACTTTGAACGTTTCTTCAAGTGCAGTCGCAAAAACCATCAAGCGTTATGATGAAACTGGCTCTCATGAGGACCGCTACAGGAAAGGATCTCCAGAGTTACCTCTGCTGCAGAGGATAAATTCGTAAATGTAGAGTTAACTGCACCTCAGATTGCAGCCCAAATAAATGCTTCACAGAGTTCAAGTAACAGACACATCTCAACATCAACTGTTCAGAGGAGACTGTGTGAATCAGGCCTTCATGGTCGAATTGCTGCAAAGAAACCACTACTAAAGAACACCAATAAGAAGAAGAGACTTCCTTGGGCCAAGAAACACGAACAATAGACATTAGACCGGTGGAAATCTGTCCTTTGGTCTGATGAGTCCAAATTTGAGATTTCTGGTTCCAACCGTCGTGTCTTTGTGAGACGCAGAGTAGGTGAACGGATGAGGAGGATGTGTGATGGTGTGGGGGGTGCTTTGCTGGTGGACATTGTCAGTGATGTATTTAGAATTCAAGGCACACTTAACCAGCATGGCTACCACAGCATTATGCAGCGATACGCCATCCCGTCTGGTTTGCACTTAGTGGGACTATAATTTGTTTTTCAACAGGACAATGACCCAAAACACACCTCCAGGCTGTGTAAGGGCTATTTGACCAAGAAGGAGAGTGATGGAGTGCTGCATCAGATGACCTGGCCTCCACAATCACCCAAACTCAACCCCAATTGAGATGGTTTGGGATGAGTTGGACCGCAGAGTGAAGGAAAAGCAACCAACAAGTGCTGTCACGACTTCCGCCGAGGCTGCCCCCCCTCCTGGTTTGGGCAGGCTTCGGCGTTCATCGTCACCGGATTACTAGCTACTGCCAATCCCATTCTCATCACTCCACTTGTCAAGTCTTGTCAATCACACACACCTGGTGCTCATTCCCCTAATTAGTAGGTGTATAAGTGTTCCCAGAATGTCATGAAGAGTGATCAGATGAATTGC
>NW_028165052.1:7500-10000 GCF_964263955.1 Coregonus lavaretus
GGCAGCAATTCGACCATGAAGGCCTGATTCACACAGTCCCCTCTGAACAGTTGATGTTCAGATGTGTCTGTTACTTGAACTCTGTGAAGCATTTATTTAGGCTGCAATTTCTGAGGCTGGCAACTCTAATGAACTTATCTTCTGCAGCAGAGGTAACTCTGGGTCTTCCATTCCTGTAGCGGTCCTTATGAGAGCCAGTTTCATCATAGCGCTTGATGGTTTTTGCTACTGCACTTGAAGAAACTTTAAAAGTTCTTGAAATGTTCCATATTGACTGACGTTCATGTCTTAAAGTAATGATGGACTGTCGTTTGTCTTTGCTAATTTGAGCTGTTCTTGCCATAATATGGACTTGGTCTTTTACCAAATAGGGCTATCTTCTGTATACCACCCCTACCTTGTCACAACACAACTGATTGGTTCAAATGCGTTAAGAAGGAAAGACATTCCACAAATTAACTTTTAAGAAGGCACACCTGTTAATTGAAATGCATTCCAGGTGACTACCTCATGAAGCTGGTTGAGAGAATGCCAAGAGTGTGCAAAGCTGTCATCAAGGCAAAGGGTGGCTATTTGAAGAATCTCAAATATAAAATATATTTTGATCTGTTTAACACTTTTTTGGTTACTACATGATTCCATATGTGTTATTTCATAGTTTTGATGTCTTCACTTTTATTCTACCATGTAGAAAATAGTAAAAATAAAGAAAAACCCTTGAATGAGTAGGTGTTCTAAAACTTTTGACCAGTAGTGTACATACAAGGGTGACCTAGAAATTGAACCCACAACCCTGGCATTGCAAGTGCCATGCTCTGCCAACTGAGCCATACCGTACCACAATGTGCTATAACCATGGCTTCATAGACCTAATTAGTTCACTACTTCTGCCATAAAGGACCACAATGTGCTATAACCATGGCTTTATAGATCTAATTAGTTCACTACTTCTGCCATAAAGGACCACAATGTGCTATAACCATGGCTTAATAGACCTAATGAGTTCACTACTTCTGCCATAAAGGACCACAATGTGCTATAACCATGGCTTTATAGACCTAATTAGTTCACTACTTCTGCCATAAAGGACCACAATGTGCTATAACCATGGCTTCATAGACCTAATGAGTTCACTACTTCTGCCATAAAGGACCACAATGTGCTATAACCATGGCTTTATAGACCTAATTAGTTCACTACTTCTGACATAAAGGACCACAATGTGCTATAACCATGGCTTCATAGACCTAATTAGTTCACTACTTCTGCCATAAAGGACCACAATGTGCTATAACCATGGCTTCATAGACCTAATTAGTTCACTACTTCTGCCATAAAGGACCACAATGTGCTATAACCATGGCTTCATAGACCTAATTAGTTCACTACTTCTGCCATAAAGGACCACAATGTGCTATAACCATGGCTTCCACTACTTATGCCATAAAGGACCACAATGTGCTATAACCATGGCTTCATAGACCTAATTAGTTCACTACTTCTGCCATAAAGGACCACAATGTGCTATAACCATGGCTTCATAGAACTAATTAGTTCACTACTTCTCTCTAGTTCTCTACCTCCTCCTTGTCATCTTTCTGTTTTTTTCCTCTCTGTTTTTCTTTCTTCTGCTCTTGTTAAATGATGAGGATAACAAAGACCCTGCTCTCTCTTTCTTCTCTCTCTCTCTCTCTCTCTCTCTCTCTCTCTTTTTTTTTTTCTCTTCCTCTCCTCTCCCGTGTGTCACCGGGGCAGTGTTAGTCTTTGTGTGAGTCTGGGTGTAGGCTAGTACAGTGACAGGCTCCTTTCAGTAGCATCAGAGCAGAGCAGTCTGACTGGGCTCTGCAGAGCAGAGAAGACTTCATTAACAACTCTTTTCTTCATTAGCCAGCTGAACACTGAGCTATAGCTGAGCCTGGCTCAGCCTTGTTAATTACCCAGAGAAAGAGAGACTGGTGTGGGTCTGCCCGCAGGGCGACAGGGCGTATCAACACCCAGAACAGCAACCGTGACCCCATGCCCTTCTCTCTCTCTCTGGCTGTCTGGCTGGCTATTCCTCACAACCTCAATACAACCTCTCTACAACATACTGTCTACTGGTCTATTCTCTCCATCGAACCACAACCAAGACACCAGGTTTGCACAGAACCCCCCCCCCCCCCCCCCACCCCCTCTCTCTCTCTCTCTCAATGCAATTTCAATTTCAATTTAAGGGCTTTATTGGCATGGGAAACGTATGTTAACATTGCCAAAGCAAGTGAAGTAGATAGTAAACAAAAGTGAAATAAACAATAAATATTAACAGTAAACATTACACTCAGAAGTTCCAAAAGAATAAAGACATTTCAAATGTCATATTATGTCTATATACAGTGTTGTAACAATGTGCAAATAGTTAAAGTACAAATGGGAAAATAAATAAACATAAATATGGGTTGTATTTACAATGGTGTTTGTTCTTCACTGGTTGCCCTTTTCTTGTGGCAACAGGTCACAAATG
>NW_028165052.1:15000-27500 GCF_964263955.1 Coregonus lavaretus
CCACTGTAATAGTGAAGGTATAAACTTGGCAGTAGAAAACCTAAACAGTATATTTGACCTCTCAGCTTCCCTATCAAATCTAAAAATCTCTTAACAGAAAACCGGAAGAAAAGTAACAACAATGACAAATGGTTTGATGAAGAATGCAAAAACCTAAGAAAGAAATAGAGAAACCTATCCAACAAAAACATAGAGACCCAGAAAACCTGAGCCTTCACTATGGTGAATCACTAAAACAATACAGAAATACGCCATGGAAAAGAAGGAACAGCATGTTCAGAAATCAGCTCAATGTAATTGAAGAATCCAAATACTCTAACCACTTCTGGGAAAATGGGAAAACACTAAACAAACAACAACACGAAGAGCTATCTATCCAAAACGGAGATGTATGGGTAAACCACTTCTACAATATCTTTGGCACTATAACGAAGAACAAACAGCAAAAAAATATACATGATCAAATGCTAATATTAGAATCAACTATTGAAGACTACCAGAACCCACTGGATTCTCCAATTACATTGAATGAACTACAGGACAAAATTCAAACCCTCCAACCCAAAAAGGCCTGTAGTGTTGATGGTATCCTCAATGAAATTATAATTCCAATTGGCTATACTTAAACCTCTTTAACATCATCCTTAGCTCTGGCATCTTCCCCAATATTTGGAACCAAGGACTGGTCACCCCAATCCACGAAAGTGGAGTCAAATTTGACACCAATAACTACCGTGGGATATGCGTCAACAGCAACCTTGGGAAAATCCTCTGCATTATCATTAACAGCAGACTAGTTCATTTCCTCAGTGAAAACAATGTACCCTAATTGACAAACAAACAAACCAAAACAAAGGCAAAGTCTTCTCATGCTTTGTTGATTTCAAAAAAGCTTTTGACTCAATTTGGCACGAGGGTCTGATATACAAATTGATGGAAAGAGGGGTTGGGGGAAAAACATACAACATTATAATATCCATGTACACAAACAACAAGTGTGCGGTTAAAATTGGCAAAAAACACACGCATTTCATTCCACAGGGCCGTGGTGTGAGACGGGGATGCAGTTTAAGCCCCACCCCCTTCAACATATATATCAACGAATGGTCGAGGCAACGATCTGAGAGACAAGGCAAGAAGGGCCTTCTATGCCATCAAAAGGAACATAAAATTCGACATACCAATTAAAATACTTGAGTTATAGAACCCATGTCCCTTTATGGTTGTGAGGTCTGGGGTCCACTCACCAACCAAGAATACACAAAATTGGACAAACACCAAATTGAGACTCTGCATGCAGAGCAGAATTAGGCCGATACCCGTAATGATCAAAATCCAGAAAAGAGCCGTTAAATTCTATAACCACTTAAAGGAAGCGATTCCCAAACCTTCCATAACAATGCCATCACCTACAGAGAGATGAACTTGGAGAAGAGTCCCCTAAGCAAGCTGGTCCTGGGGCTCTGTTCACAAACACAAACAGACCCCACAGAAGCCAGGACAACAACACAATTAGACCCAACCAAATCATGAGAAAACAAGAAAATAATTACTTGACACATTGGAAAGAATTAACAAAAAAAACATAGAAAACTAGAATGCTATTTGGCTCTAAACAGAGAGTACACAGTGGCAGAATACCTGACCACTGTGACTGGCCCAAACTTAAGGAAACCTTTGACTATGTACAGTGGGGAAAAAAAGTATTTAGTCAGCCACCAATTGTGCAAGTTCTCCCACTTAAAAAGATGAGAGAGGCCTGTAATTTTCATCATAGGTACACGTCAACTATGACAGACAAAATGAGGGAAAAAAATCCAGAAAATCACATTGTAGGATTTTTAATGAATTTATTTGCAAATTATGGTGGAAAATAAGTATTTGGTCAATAACAAAAGTTTCTCAATACTTTGTTATATACCCTTTGTTGGCAATGACACAGGTCAAACGTTTTCTGTAAGTCTTCACAAGGTTTTTGCACACTGTTGCTGGTATTTTGGCCCATTCCTCCATGCAGATCTCCTCTCGAGCAGTAATGTTTTTGGGGCTGTCGCTGGGCAACACGGACTTTCAACTCCCTCCAAAGATTTTCTATGGGGTTGAGATCTGGAGACTGGCTAGGCCACTCTAGGACCTTGAAATGCTTCTTACGAAGCCACTCCTTCGTTGACCGGGCGGTGTGTTTGGGATCATTGTCATGCTGAAAGACCCAGCCACGTTTCATCTTCAATGCCCTTGCTGATGGAAGGAGGTTTTCACTCAAAATCTCACGATACATGGCCCCATTCATTCTTTCCTTTACACGATCAGTCGTCCTGGTCCCTTTGCAGGGAAAACAGCCCCAAAGCATGACGTTTCCACCCCCATGCTTCACAGTAGGTATGGTGTTCTTTGGATGCAACTCAGCATTTCTTTGTCCTCCAAACACGACGAGTTGAGTTTTTACCAAAAAGTTATATTTTGGTTTCATCTGACCATATGACATTCTCCCAATCCTCTTCTGGATCATCCAAATGCACTCTAGCAAACTTCAGACGGGCCTGAAAATGTACTGGCTTAAGCAGGGGGACACGTCTCGCACTGCAGGATTTGAGTCCCTGGCGGCGTAGTGTGTTACTGATGGTAGGCTTTGTTACTTTGGTCCCAGCTCTCTGCAGGTCATTCACTAGGTCCCCCTGTGTGGTTCTGGATTTTTGCTCACCGTTCTTGTGATCATTTTGACCCCACGGGGTGAGATCTTGCGTGGAGCCCCAGATCGAGGGAGATTATCAGTGGTCTTGTATGTCTTCCATTTCCTAATAATTGCTCCCACAGTTGATTTCTTCAAACCAAGCTGCTTACCTATTGCAGATTCAGTCTTCCCAGCCTGGTGCAGGTCTACAATTTTGTTTCTGGTGTCCTTTGACAGCTCTTTGGTCTTGGCCATAGTGGAGTTTGGAGTGTGACTGTTTGAGGTTGTGGACAGGTGTCTTTTATACTGATAACAAGTTCAAACAGGTGCCATTAATACAGGTAACGAGTGGAGGACAGAGGAGCCTCTTAAAGAAGAAGTTACAGGTCTGTGAGAGCCAGAAATCTTGCTTGTTTGTAGGTGACCAAATACTTATTTTCCACCATATTTGCAAATAAATTCATTACAAATCCTACAATGTGATTTTCTGGATTTTTTTTCTCAATTTGTCTGTCATAGTTGACGTGTACCTGTGATGAAAATTACAGGCCTCTCTCATCTTTTTAAGTGGGAGAACTTGCACAATTGGTGGCTGACTAAATACTTTTTTCCCCACTGTACAGACTCAGTGAGCATAGCCTTGCTATTGAGTGAGGCCGAGGTAGGCAGACCTGGCTCTCAATAGAAGACACACTGCCCACAAAATGAGGTGGAAACAGAGCTGCACTTCCTAACCTCCTGCCAAATGTATGACCATATTAGAGACACATATTTCCCTCAGATTATACAGATCCACAAAGAATTACACAGATCCGAAAACAAACCCAATTTTGATAACTCCCTTATCTACTGGGTGAAATACCACAGTGTGCAATCACAGCAGCAATATTTGTGACCTGTTGCCACAAGAAAAGGGAAACCAGTGAAGAACAAACCCATTTGTAAATACAACCCATATTTATGTTTATTTATTTTCCCATTTGTACTTTAACTATTTGCACATTGTTACAACACTGTATATATACATACTATAACATTTGAAATGTCTTTATTCTTTTGGAACTTCTGAGTGTAATGTTTACTGTTAATATTTATTGTTTTATTTCACTTTTTGTTTACTATCTACTTCACTTGCTTGGCAATGTTAACATATGTTTCCATGCCAATAAAGCCCTTAAATTGAATTGAATAGAGAGATAGAGAGAGAGAGAGAGAGAGAGAGAGAGAGAGAGAGAGAGAGAGAGAGAGAGAGAGAGAGAGAGAGAGAGAGAGAGAGAGAGAGAGAGAGAGGGAGAGAGAGAGAGAGAGAGAGAGAGAGAGAGAGAGAGAGAGAGAGAGAGAGAGAGAGAGAGAGAGAGAGAGAGAGAGAGAGAGAGAGAGAGAGAGAGAGAGAGAGAGGAGGGGGAGGAGAGAGAGAGAGAGTGAGAGAGAGAGAGAGGTGTGGGGGATAATGGTGGCAGAGTGCTGAACTAGTCTTATCCTAATACATAACTGTGTTTAGATTCTCAACACAGAAAGCAGGAGAGTGAAAAGCAGTGATGGACTAGAGTGAGCTGTATGTCTGCTATAGGCTGAGTTTGTGTGCGTGTGTATGTGTGTGTATGTGTGTGTGTTTGTGTGTGTCAACAGACAGACAGACAGTGTGGTCTCAGGGAGGAAGGAGGGGAGCAGGAGGGGTTAATCTAATCCTAGGATATTCTGACCTCTGACCCCTGTGTCAGGGGGTCACATCTGCACAGCAAGCTGGCTCCCTGGAAAAGCCCTTCACTATGGCCCCACACACACCCATGCCCTCAACCATGTGCTGACACTAGGATTGCAAAGTGAGGGTATATTAATTTTGGTATCTTTCAAGGATGTTATGTAATCTATCACAAGACATCTAGTGGCCCCTTTCGGTACTTCAGATTATCAAATCAAATTGTATTGGTCACATACACATATTTAGCAGATGTTATTGCGAATGTGTATGTAATTATCTCTGGCCCTCTGTGTGGCCTTATCACATGTAAAATACATGAAATAATTGAATAAGATGTTTTTAAAATAAAAAACTGAATGACAAAGCTGTTAATCCTAAATATAAACCATCAATTTAGTGAATAGCATTGATGTTTAATATGAAATATCAGTTCTTTATTTTTACTATTTTCTACATTGTAGAATAATAGTGAAGACATCAACACTATGAAATAACACATATGGAATCATGTAGTAACCAAAAAAGTGTTAAACAAATCTAAATATATTTTATATTTCAGATTCTTCAAATAGCCACCCTTTGCCTTGATGAAAGCTTTGCACACTCTTGGCATTCTCTCAACCAGCTTCATGAGGTAGTCACCTGGAATGCATTTCAATTAACAAGTGTGCCTTCTTAAAAGTTAATTTGTGGAATTTCTTTCCTTCTTAATGTGTTTGAGTTGTGTTGTGACAAGGTAGTGGGGGTATACAGAAGACAGCCCTATTTGGTAAAAGACCAAGTCCATATTATGGCAAGAACAGCTCAAATAAGCAAAGACAAACGACAGTCCATCATTACTTTATGACATGAAGGTCAGTCAATGTGGAACATTTCAAGAACTTTGAAAGTTTCTTCAAGTGCAGTAGCAAAAACCATCAAGCGCTATGATGAAACTGGCTCTCATGAGGACCGCCACAGGAATGGAAGCCCCAGAGGTACCTCTGCTGCAGAGGATACATTCATTAGAGTTACCAGCCTCAGAAATTGCAGCCCAATTAAATGCTTCACAGAGTTCAAGTAGCAGACACATCTCAACATCAACTGTTCAGAGGAGACTGTGTGAATGAGGCCTTCATGGTCGAATTGCTGCAAAGAAACCACTACTAAAGGACACCAATAAGAAGAAGAGACTTGCTTGGGCCAAGAAATACGAGCAATGGACATTAGACCGGTGGAAATGTGTCCTTTTGTCTGGAGATTTTTTGTTCCAACTGCCGTGTCTTTGTGAGATGCGGTGTGGGTGAATGGATGATCTCCGCCTCACACCGCGTGGCTGCTGCCTCTCTAAGCTGGTGGTCCCTGCACGCACGACCCACGTGGAGTTCCAGGTCTCCGGCAGCCTCTGGAACTGCCGTTCTGCGGCCAACAAGGCAGAGTTCATCTCAGCCTATGCTACCCTCCAGTCCCTCGACTTCTTGGCGCTGACGGAAACATGGATTACCACTGAAAACACTGCTACTCCTACTGCTCTCTCCTCGTCTGACCATGTGGTCTTGCATACCCGAGAGCATCTGGTCAGCGGGGTGGTGGCACAGGAATCCTCATCTCTCCCAAGTGGACATTCTGTCTTTTTCCCCTGACCCATCTGTCTATCTCCTCATTTGAATTCCATGCTGTCACAGTCACTAGCCCATTCAAGCTTAACATCTTTGTCATTTATCGCCCTCCAGGTTCCCTTGGAGAGTTCATCAATGAGCTTGACGCCTTGATAAGTTCCTTTCCTGAGGATGGCTCACCCCTCACAGTTCTGGGTGACTTCAACCTCCCTACGTCTGCCTTTGACTCATTTCTCTCTGCCTCCTTCTTTCCACTCCTCTCCTCTTTGACCTCACCCTCTCACCGTCCCCCCCTACTCACAAGGCAGGCAATACGCTTGACCTCATCTTTACTAGATGCTGTTCTTCTACTAATCTCACTGCAACTCCCCTCCAAGTCTCCGACCACTACTTTGTATCCTTTTCTCTCTCGCTCTCCTCCAACACTACTCACTCTGCCCCTACTCAGATGGTAATGCGCCGTCGCAACCTTCGCTCTCTCTCTCCCGCTACTCTCTCCTCTTCCATCCTATCATCTCTTCCCTCTGCTCAATCCTTCTCCCTCCAATCTCCTGATTCTGCCTCCTCAACCCTCCTCTCCTCCCTTTCTGCATCCTTTGACTCTCTATGTCAATCAATCAATCAATTTTATTTTATATAGCCCTTCTTACATCAGCTAATATCTCGAAGTGCTGTACAGAAACCCAGCCTAAAACCCCAAACAGCTAGTAATGCAGGTGTAGAAGCACGGTGGCTAGGAAAAACTCCCTAGAAAGGCAAAACCTAGGAAGAAACCTAGAGAGGAACCAGGCTATGAGGGGTGGCCAGTCCTCTTCTGGCTGTGCCGGGTGGAGATTATAACAGAACCATGCCAAGATGTTCAAAAATGTTCATAAGTGACAAGCATGGTCAAATAATAATCAGGAATAAATCTCAGTTGGCTTTTCATAGCCGATCATTAGAGTTTAAAACAGCAGGTCTGGGACAGGTAGGGGTTCCATAACCGCAGGCAGAACAGTTTAAACTGGAATAGCAGCAAGGCCAGGCGGACTGGGGATAGCAAGGAGTCACCACGGCCGGTAGTCCCGACGTATGGTCCTAGGGCTCAGGTCTCTCAGTTGGCTTTTCATAGCCGATCATTTAGAGTTGAAAACAGCAGGTCTGGGACAGGTAGGGGTTTCGTAGCCGCAGGCAGAACAGTTGAAACTGGAATAGCAGCAAGGCCAGGCGGACTGGGGGCAGCAGGGTGTCATCATGCCCGGTAGTCCTGACGTATGGTCCTAGGGCTCAGGTTCTCAGAGAGAAAGAGAGAACGAGAGAATTTAGAGAGAGCATACTTAAATTCACACAGGACACTGGATAAGACAGGAGAAGTACTCCAGGTATAACCAACTAACCCCAGCCCCCCGACACATAAACTACTGCAGCATAAATACTGGAGGCTGAGACAGGAGCGGTCCGGAGACACTGTGGCCCCATCCGAAGAAACCCCCGGACAGGGCCAAACAGGAAGGATATAACCCCACCCACTCCGCCAAAGCACAGCCCCCGCACCACTAGAGGGATATCCCCAACCACCAACTTACAATCCTGAGACAAGGCCGAGTATAGCCCACAGAGGTCTCCACCACAGCACAAACCAAGGGGGGGGGGGGCGCCAACCCAGACAGGAAGATCACGTCAGTAACTCAACCCACTCAAGTGACGCACCCCTCCCAGGGACGGCATGAAAGAGCACCAGCAGGCCAGTGACTCAGCCCCTGCAACAGGGTTAGAGGCAGAGAACCCCAGTGGAGAGGGGAACCGGCCTGGCAGAGACAGCAAGGGCTGTTCGTTGCTCCAGCCTTTCCGTTCACCTTCACACTCCTGGGCCAGACTACACTCAATCATATGACCTACTGAAGAGATAAGTCTTCAGTAAAGACTTAAAGGTTGAGACCGAGTCTGCGTCTCTCACATGGGTAGGCAGACTGTTCCATAAAAATGGAGATCTATAGGAGAAAGCCCTGCCTCCCGCTGTTTGCTTAGAAATTCTAGGGACAATTAGGAGGCCTGCGTCTTGTGACCGTAGCGTACGTATTGGTATGTACGGCAGGACCAACTCGGAAAGATAGGTAGGAGCAAGCCCATGTAACGCTTTATAGGTTAACAGTAAAACCTTGAAATCAGCCCTTGCCTTAACAGGAAGCCAGTGTAGGGAAGCTAGCACTGGAGTAATATGATCAAATTTCTTGGTTCTAGTCAGGATTCTAGCAGCCGTATTTAGCACTAACTGAAGTTTATTTAGTGCTTTATCCGGGTAGCCGGAAAATAGAGCATTGCAGTAGTCTAATCTAGAAGTAACAAATGCATGGATTAATTTTTCTGCATCATTTTTGGACAGAAAATTTCTGATTTTTGCAATGTTACGTAGATGGAAAAAAGCTGTCCTTGAAACAGTCTTGATATGTTCGTCAAAAGAGAGATCAGGGTCAAGAGTAACGCCTAGGTCCTTCACAGTTTTATTTGAGACGACTTTACAACCATCAAGATGAATTGTCAGATTTAACAGAAGATCTCTTTGTTTCTTGGGACCTAGAACAAGCATCTCTGTTTTGTCCGAGTTTAAAAGTAAAAAGTTTTCAGCCATCCACTTCCTTATGTCTGAAACACAGGCTTCTAGCGAGGGCAATTTTGGGGCTTCACCATGCTTCATTGAAATGTACAGCTGTGTGTCATCCGCATAGCAGTGAAAGTTAACATTATGTTTTCGAATAACATCCCCAAGAGGTAAAATATATAGTGAAAACAATAGTGGTCCTAAAACGGAACCTTGAGGAACACCGAAATGTACAGTTGATTTGTCGGAGGACAGACCATTCACAGAGACAAACTGATATCTTTCCGACAGGTAGGATCTAAACCAGGCCAGAACTTGTCCGTGTAGACCAATTTGGGTTTCCAGTCTCTCCAAAAGAATGTGGTGATCGATGGTGTCAAAGGCAGCACTAAGGTCTAGTAGCACGAGGACAGATGCAGAGCCTCGGTCTGACGCCATTAAAAGGTCATTTACCACCTTCACAAGTGCGGTCTCAGTGCTATGATGGGGTCTAAAACCAGACTGAAGCATTTCGTATACATTGTTTGTCTTCAGAAAGGCAGTGAGTTGCTGCGCAACAGCTTTTTCTAAAATTTTTGAGAGGAATGGAAGATTCGATATTGGCCGATAGTTTTTTATATTTTCCGGGTCAAGGTTTGGCTTTTTCAAGAGAGGCTTTATCACTGCCACTTTTAGTGAGTTTGGTACACATCCGGTGGATAGAGAGCTGTTTATTATGTTCAACATAGGAGGGCCAAGCACAGGAAGCAGCTCCTTCAGCAGTTTAGTAGGAATAGGATCCAGTATGCAGCTTGAAGGTTTAGAGGCCATGATTATTTTCATCATTGTGTCAAGAGATATAGTACTAAAACACTTAAGTGTCTCTCCCGATCCCAGGCCCTCGCAGAGCTGTGCAGATCCAGGACAGCTAAGCCCTGGAGGAATACGCAGATTCAAAGAGGAGTCCGTAATTTGCTTTCTAATGGTCATGATCTTTTCCTCAAAGAAGTTCATGAATTTATCACTGCTGAAGTGAAAACCATCCTCTCTTGGGGAATGCTGCTTTTTAGTTAGCTTTGCAACAGTATCAAAAAGAAATTTTGGATTGTTCTTATTTTCCTCGATTAATTTGGAAAAGTAGGATGATCGAGCAGCAGTGAGGGCTCTTCGGTACTGCACGGTACTGTCTTTCCAAGCTAGTCGGAAGACTTCCAGTTTGGTGTGGCGCCATTTCCGTTCCAATTTCCTGGAAGCTTGCTTCAAAGCTCGGGTATTTTCTGTATACCAGGGAGCTAGTTTCTTATGACAAATGTTTTTCGTTTTTAGGGGTGCAACTGCATCTAGGGTATTGTGCAAGGTTAAATTTAGTTCCTCAGTTAAGTGGTTAACTGATTTTTGTCCTCTGACGTCCTTGGGTAGGCAGAAGGGGTCTGGAAGGGCATCAATGAATTTTTGTGTTGTCTGAGAATTTATAGCACGACTTTTGATGCTCCTTGGTTGGGGTCTGAGCAGATTATTTGTTGCGATTGCAAACGTAATAAAATGGTGGTCCGATAGTCCAGGATTTTGTGGAAAAACATTAAGATCTACAACATTTATTCCATGGGACAAAACTAGGTCCAGAGTATGACTGTGGCAGTGAGTAGGTCCAGAGACATGTTGGACAAAACCCACTGAGTCGATAATGGCTCCGAAGGACTTTTGGAGTGGGTCTGTGGACTTCTCCATGTGAATATTAAAATCACCAAAAATTAGAATATGATCTGCTATGACTACAAGGTCTGATAGGAATTCAGGAAACTCAGAGAGGAACGCTGTATATGGCCCAGGAGGCCTGTAAACAGTAGCTATAAAAAGTGATTGAGTAGGCTGCATAGATTTCATGACTAGAAGCTCGAAAGATGAAAACGTCATTTTTTTTTTTGTAAATTGAAATTTGCTATCGTAAATGTTAGCAACACCTCCGCCTTTGCGGGATGCACGGGGAATATGGTCACTAGTGTAACCAGGAGGTGAGGCCTCATTTAACACAGCAAATTCATCAGGCTTAAGCCATGTTTCAGTCAGGCCAATCACATCAAGATTATGATCAGTGATTAGTTCATTGACTATGACTGCCTTTGAAGTGAGGGATCTAACATTAAGTAACCCTATTTTGAGATGTGAGGTATCACGATCTCTTTCAATAATGGCAGGAATGGAGGAGGTCTTTATCCTAATAAGATTGCTAGGGTGGACACCACCATGTTTAGTTTTGCCCAACCTAGGTCGAGGCACAGACACAGTCTCAATGGGTATGGCTGAGCTGACTACACTGACTATGCTATTGGCAGACTCCACTAAGCTGGCAGGTTGGCTAACAGCCTGCTGCCTGGCCTGCACCCTATTTCACTGTGGGGCTAAAGGAGTTAGAGCCCTATCTATGTTGGTAGATAAGAGGAGAGCACCCCTCCAGCTAGGATGGAGTCCGTCACTCCTCAGCAGGTCAGGCTTGATCCTGTTTGTGGGTGAGTCCCAGAAAGAGGGCCAATTATCCACAAATGTTATCTTTTGGGAGGGGCAGAAAACAGTTTTCAACCAGCGATTAAGTGCTGAGACTCTGCTGTAGAGCTCGTCACTTCCCCTAACTGGGAGGGGGCCAGAGACAATTACTCGATGCCGACACATCTTTCTAGCTGATTTACACGCTGAAGCTATGTTGCACTTGGTGACCTCTGACTGTTTCATCCTAACATCGTTGGTGCCGACGTGGATAACAATATCTCTATACTCTCTACACTCGCCAGTTTTAGCTTTAGCCAGCACCATCTTTAGATTAGCCTTAACGTCGGTAGCCCTGCCCCCTGGTAAACAGTGTATGATCGCTGGGTGATTCGTTTTAAGTCTAATACTGCGGGTAATGGAGTCGCCAATGACTAGGGTTTTCAATTTGTCAGAGCTAATGGTGGGAGCCTTCGGCGTCTCAGACCCCGTAACGGGAGGAGTAGAGACTAGAGAAGACTCAGACTCAGACTCCGACTCGCTACATAATGGGGAAAACCGGTTGAAGGTTTCTGTCGGCTGAATGAGCGACACCGGTTGAGCATTCCAACAGTATTTCCCTCCAGAAGCCATGAGAAAGTTGTCCGGCTGCAGGGACTGTGCGGGGGGAGTTATACTAACGTTACTGTCTGTACTTACTGGTGGCACAGACGCTGTTTCTTCCTTTCCTACACTGATAATACTCTTGCCTAACGATTGCGTCTGAAGCTGGGCTTGTAGCACAGCTATTCTCGCCGTAAGGCGAGAATTCTCCTGTATATTATGAGTACAGCGACTGCAATTAAAAGACATCATGTTAATGTTACTACTTAGCTTCGGCTGTTGAAGATGTTGATGAGCCATGTCCAGATAAAGCGTCCGGAGTGAAAAAGTTGAATAAGGGAAAAAAAGTTGCGATGGAAAAACGGAAAATAACGTAAAGTTGGCAGCTAAAACGCACAGGAAAATGACTCTTCTGTCTCGGGATAAACGTCCGGGGTGAAAAAGTTTAACGAAAAAAGATGAGTGAGGACAAAACTAAAAAGTTGGTAAATTTGTTGAACACAGAGATTGATTAAACGTTTATTAAAAGTAAAACGTGAATAGTTTGGCAGGTAGCCAAGTAGCAACAAACAGCAGAGCAGCACGGAGACAATGCGGAAGCGAGACGGGAGGATAGGGGATATGTCCCCTATCCTCCCGGCCGGCTCGGTCCTCCCCTCCTGCTCCGTGGCTTGACGACTCATTGCGAGCTCACAGAACAGGGCTCCGGGCAGCCGAGCGGAAATGGAACTAGACTCCCTGCGGACCTGGCATCTTTTCACTCCCTCCTCTCTACATTTTCTTCATCTGTTTCTGCTGCTAAAGCCACTTTCTACCACTCTAAATTCCAAGCATCTGCCTCTAACCCTAGGAAGCTCTTTGCCACCTTCTCCTCCCTGCTGAATCCTC
>NW_028165052.1:35000-39921 GCF_964263955.1 Coregonus lavaretus
AACATATGGACTGAGTGTTATGCTATGACATGCAGAGTCCCTGTACTTGCTATAGCTGACAATGTCCCTTCCATTTCTCTGCCTGATGTAGATGGGACTGACTGACCAACTAACTGACTGACTGACTGACTGTCCGACACACAGTGTATGGGTCTCTGACTAACTGACTGACAGACAGACTGACTGACTGACTGACAGACTGACTGGCAGACAGACAGACTGAAAGACTGACAGTCTGACAGACTAACTGACTAACTGACGACTAACTGACTGACTGATTAACTGACTGACTGACTGACTAACTGGCTAACTGACTGACTGATTAACTGACTGACCTACTAACTGACTGACTAACTGACTGACTACAGATTGACTGACTGACTGATTAACTGACAGACTAACTGCCTGACAAACTGTCTGACTGACAGACTGACTGACTAACTGACTGACTGACTAACTGACTGGCTAACTGACTGAACTAACTGACAAATTGTCTGACTGACTAACTGTCTGACTGACTGTCTGACACACAGTGCATGGGTCTCTGAGATATTGTTTGTGGCAGTTTGTCCATCTCACTCCTGTCATTATCTACACCCAGGGATGGAAACGCAACAATGCCAACAGGGAAAATGTGTGTATTTGTGTGTGTGTGTGTACGTGTGTGAGACTGCAGTAGGTTCATCAGTAATCCCTTTCTATACTCTCATACTTAGCCTTCCTTCCAGAGCCAAGAACAACACAACTTTCTGTCTGTCTTCCCGGGTAGAAAAATGACAGTGACTGAGCTCTCTCTCTGTCTCTCTCTCTCTCTCTCTCTCTCTCTCTCTCTCTCTCTCTCTCTCTCTCTCTCTCTCTCTCTCTCTCTCTCTCTCTCTCTCTCTCTCTCTCTCTCTCTCTCTCTCTCTCTCTCTCTCTCTCTCTCTCTCTCTCTCTCTCTCTCTCTCTCACCAGTGGAGGCTGCTGATAGGAGGACAGCTCATAATAATGATTGGAACGGAGTGAATGGAATGACATCAAACACCTGGAAACCATGGAAACCATGTGTTTGATGTATTTGATACCATTCCACTGATTCCGCTCCAGCCATTACCATGAGCCCGTCCTCCCCAATTAAGGTGCCACCAACCTCCTGTGATACACACTCATTCTCAGCAGTCAGGGTATTGGACTGGTTTTGCTGACAGGTTCAGAATGGCCTTGCTATACAGACATTCAGGAAACACAGGCTGAGAAAGGAATCTCCTCAACTTCTCTCCTAAACGTCTTGTTTTTCTTCTCAAGCTCAATTTCTCAACTGAGTTTTTTGGAGGGACTGGGCTGATGGTGCCAAATATAACTAGTATTAATAGTAACCATAGTGATAGAATAGCAATAAAACAAGACATCTAAATGTCCCTCGGTATCATTCCACCACATGTGATTGTTTGTTATCCAGCTATCAATTTCATCCTGCTCTTTATAACATTTGCGTGTTTGTGAGTAGCACAAACAAATCTAGAGCTGAATATTATTAAGAAACCAAATGTTGATTTAGTTTTATTCTCTAACAGAGAATCCTAATACAATGTTTTATTAGCTGACCTCCACCGTGGTAACAAAGCATTTCACCCTAGTCGCCTGGTCTGTTGTTCCAATGTCAGTAATACTCACTTTCTGTTTCCTGTTTACATTATCTATTTCTCTTTTTCCTTCCGCTGTTGCCTCGATCTGTAGACAGGGCAAGCCTTCTGCCCCACAACTGTCATGATTTAAACGCAATGTTGATACAATGTTGTTGAAATGACAGTAATGATGAGAATCATTCAGAGCACAAGCTCCTGGTACCGGTTGGTCAGAAGATCTGGCAGTTGCTCACTCAATCTAGACTTGATGGCCAAGTGGATGGATCAAATAGGAATGCATGTATGCATGAAGCACACACAGCCACACACAGAGAAAGGGAGAGAGAGAGAGAGGGTAAATAAGAAATAGAAAAGGTTGAGGGAAGGAGCGAGAGAATGGGAGAGAGGGCAAGAGAGACAAAAATAAGAAAGGGAGGGAGGGAGGACATGAGGAGGGAGGAGATGAGGAGGGAGGAAAGGAAGGAGGGAGGACATGAGGAGGGAGGACATGAGGAGGGAAGACATGAGGAAGGAGGAGATGAGGAGGGAGGAAAGGAAGGAGGGAGGGAGGACATGAGGAGGGAGGAGATGAGGAGGGAGGACATGAGGAGGGAAGGAGGTGAGGAGGGAGGAGATGAGGAGGGAGGAGATGAGGAGGGAGGACATGAGGAGGGAGGAGATGAGGAGGGAGGAAAGGAGGAGGGAGGACATGAGAGAGTTGCAAGTTGCAAAACAAGGCTTTAGAGTGAGCTGAGCATAGGGAGCTTTATTTAACATAATCACACTTCATATTCAGCCTGGTAATTGATTGCTCCTCCACAGCACAGAGAGAGAGAGAGACAACAACAGCAGCTGTCAATCAAACCCCAGGCCTCAGGAGATATGATAATGATCATGATGGCTTAGCTGCATATTATTATGAGCATTATTTATAAGTGCTAGTTATGGTAGTAATACTAGTTGTGGTAATACTAGTTATGTTAGTAGTACTATACTATTGGTAGTAGAAGCGTGGTGTTATTTAATATTTTATGTTTGCCTTTCCAACTCTGAAGTTGAAGGTATCCACTGGGCGCAGACGTCAGTTCAACGTCTAGTTTTGAATTACGTTTAGTTGAGTTGTGTACGTGCGTGTGTGTGCGTGAATGTCTATCCATGTCTGAGGACATCAGGAGAAGACGTTGAAACCGGCCACTAGGGGCAACAGTGAGCTCTGTTACCTTCAAGTAGGTTTCGGACGGGGATGGAAGATGGTCGTAATAATAATAATACTATAATATGCCATTTAGCAGACTCTTTTATCCAGAGCGACTTACATTCATGCGTGCATTCATTTTTGTGTATGGGTGGTCCCGGGGATCGAACACACTACCTTGGCGTTACAAGCGCCATGCTCTACCAGCTGAGCTGCAGAGGACCGCGTAAGCATCTGCCAGCGATAGAAAGTTGTTTTTTAGTTTTTAGTTTTAAGCCTGTCACAAACCTTAACCCTTACCTTAACCATTCGGAGTTAATGCCAAACCTTAACCCTTACCTTAACCATTCGGAGTTAATGCCAAACCTTAACCCTTACCTTAACCATTCGGAGTTAATGCCAAACCTTAACCCTTACCTTAACCATTCGGAGTTAATGCCTAACCCTAACCCTAACCTTAACCCTTACCTTAACCATTCAGAGTTAATGCCTGACCTTAACCCTTACCTTAACCATTCAGAGTTAATGCCTGACCTTAACCCTTACCTTAACCATTCAGAGTTAATGCTGACCTTAACCCTTAACTTAACCATTCAGAGTTAATGCCTAACCTTAACTTTAAACACTCAACATGGAAATTTGACGTTTGAGAACATCTAATTCTGAAGTGAGGCTGTGAGAGCTAGCTTGTGTGCGAGTGTGTGTGCTGGGGATACTGATATATCTGTAGACATTGTAGTTTCGATTCAGGGCTGTCCATTAAAATGGAGCAGACTGACACTGTGTCAGATATGAGTCTCAATCACAATTCAGAAACCTCACTACTATTGAAGTCAAGTATTCCCAACACGTACACTAAACCCCCATAGATTAACATTGAGTAAACATACAGTAACAATTCAACACAGCACAACACTACAGTACAGTACCACAAATGCAATGACTACATTACTGTACTCCACTGACTCCACAGACAGACAGACAGACAGACAGACAGACAGACAGACAGACAGACAGACAGACAGACAGACAGACAGACAGACAGACAGACAGACAGACAGACAGACAGACAGACAGACAGATAGACAGATAGATAGACAGACAGACAGATAGATAGATAGATAGATAGATAGATAGATAGATAGATAGATAGATAGATAGATAGATAGATAGATAGATAGATAGATAGATAGATAGATAGATAGATAGATAGATAGATAGATAGATAGATAGATAGATAGATAGATAGATAGATAGATAGATAGATAGATAGATAGATAGATATATAGATAGATAGATAGATAGATAGATAGATAGATAGATAGATAGATAGATAGATAGATAGATAGATAGATAGATAGATAGAGTGCATTCGGAAAGTATTCAGACTCCTTCCCTTTTTCCACATTTTGTTACGTTACTGCCTCATTCTAAAATAGATTACATTAATTGTTTTCCTCATCAATTTACACACAATACCCCATAATGACAAAGCAAAAACAGGCTTTTGGTTAGGGAGGTGACCAAGAACCCAATGGTCACTCTGATAAAGCTCCAGACTTCCTCTGTGGAGATGGGAGAACCTTCCAGAAGGACAACCATCTCTGCAGCACTCCACCAATCAGGCCTTTATGGTAGAGTGGCCAGATGGTAGCCACTCCTCAGTAAAAGGCACATGACAGCCCGCTTGGAGTTTGCCAAAAGGCACCTAAAAGACTCTCAGACCACGAGAAACAAGATTCTCTGGTCTGATGAAACCAAGACAGAACTCTTTGGCCTGAATGCCAAGCGTCACGTCTGGAGGAAACCTGGCACCATCCCTATGGTGAGCATGGTGGTGACAGCATCATGCTGTGGGGATGTTTTTCAGTGGCAAGGACTGGGAGACTAGTCAGGATCGAGGGAAAGATGAACGTAGCAAAGTACAGAGAGATCCTTGATGAAAACCTGTTCCAGGGCGCTCAGGACCTCAGACTGGGGCTAAGGTTCACCTTCCAACAGGACAACGACCCTAAGCACACAGCCAAGACAGAGCTTCGGGACAAGTCTCTGAATGTCCTTGAGTGGCCCAGCCAGAGCCCGGACTTGAACCCGAACGAACATCTCTAGAGAGACCAGAAAA
>NW_028165051.1:0-62633 GCF_964263955.1 Coregonus lavaretus
GATGAGCTTGGTGCTCCTTTCCATAACATTGAGGGTTATTCTGGTGACATGATAATCGATGCTTGGCTGCCGTTTGACAAATAAAAATGATCTCGCTCTTTTGTCCATAATAATAATCTCATCATGTAGGCCAGGGTAACTCCAGTCCTCGGGGGCCGGAGTGGTATCACACTTTTCCCCCATCCCTAGCAAACACAGCTGATTAAACTAATTGCATTCTAAACTGAAGATCATGTTTAGTTGATTTTTGAGTCATATGTGTTAGCTGGGGCTGGGGAAAAAGTGTGACACCAATCAGGCCCCGAAGGCTGGAGTTGCCCATCCCTGATGTAGGTTACATGTGCGCTCTAGCTAACAGCATGCTGATAGGGCTGTTGGCTAGAGCAGGGTTTCCCAAACTGGTCCTGGGGTAGCCCCTGGGTGCACATTTTGGTTTTTGCCCTAGCACTACACAGCTGATTAAAATAATCAAAGCTTGATGATGAGTTGGTTATTTGAATCAGCTGTGTAGTGCTAGGGCAAAAACCAAAACATTAATTGCCTTGGGGGCATTTTGCTCCAAACATCCTCACTTAAAATTAAAAACTGAAGAAAAAAATGTATCTCTAATCAAGTGGATTATTTATATTTAGGCTCCCCTAATGGTATATATTTAAGCAATAAGGTCCGATATATGGCCAATATACCACATCTAAGGGCTGTTTTTAAGCACAACGAAACGCGGCGTGCCTGGACACAGCCCTTAGCCTTGGTATGTTGGCCATACATAACCCCAAGCCACCCTAATATAGGGAGGCACAATTTATTGTCCAACATTTATAGTGTTTTGGGGAAGGTGGAATTGGAGGGCAAGTGTTTAAATTGTACAGTAGAAATCATAATCAGAGTCTGATATTGATAATGTGTTTACCGGTAAATCTATCATCACCAAATTTCCCTTATTCACAAGTACCCCACAAAACAACTGACCAGTCAAGACTACACCACCAGGTGGCAGGCTACTCCCACTCAACACTGACTCCTATCTTGTCCCACCCATCAGTGCCAACACTGACTCCTGTCCCGCCCATCAAAGTGCTAAGAGGAGCAGACAGTTCCAGTGTTTGTGTTCGTTATAATTTCTATGAGTTTCTAAGGTTGGTTATTATATATCATGGCAGTGCCTCATGTAAGAGCCCGGATAGCTCAGTCGGTAGAGCATCAGACTTTTAATCTGAGGGTCCAGGGTTCAAGTCCCTGTTCGGGCGATACCATTTTCTCTTCAGGGTTGCTAGAATCTTGTGACCCCTCATAATTGGTCATTCAATTACGCAAATCACGTGCCGTACAATTCTCAAAAGTCCCTGTTCGGGCGAAACCATTTTCTCTCCAGGAGTGTTAGAATCGTATAAACACTCATAATGGGTCGTTCAATTATGTAAATCACGTGCCGTGCTTGTGCATATCTGCCTCATTGCGGTAAGATAACGTGTTTTTGTAAAAGTACGGCATTATTATTATTATTATTATTATGGTATTTTTTTATTATTGTTTTTTACATCAACTTGCACCAATTCGCTTCATGGGTATTCTTAGCTGCACGTGCAGTCAAGGTGTGCAGACCAAAATAGCATTCATGGCCTTTACCATTTTACATTTACATCATTTAGCAGACGCTCTTATCCAGAGCGACTTACAAATTGGATACAATTCCTTTAACATTTAGACACAATACAGTATATTCCCCTTCAAATGGCAATAGTAATGCACGGAACAAATTTCACCAACAAATATTCATGAGTTCCATTGAAAATACACAGACACTATCCAAATTCATCCATACAGTGTTTTCAAATCATGAAAGGCCTTGATATGGGGCTGAAACATTAGGCCTGGATCCTGTCCTATATAAACCTTTCTTCTGGCATATCATTGTCATCAGTGCTACAGGGGATGTGCTTACTGAAATCTCATTTAGGAGTGCTCATGCAGCGTCATTGCATCTCTAGCGGTTTTCTTGATAACACAAACGCACAGGGTTCCCGGTGCACTAGGCTGAGAGGGGTTGAGGTGGGCCAGTGTGTGTGCACTTCCAAGGGGGAAAGAAGAGAGAGAGAGAGAGAGAGAGAGAGAGAGAGAGAGAGAGAGAGAGAGAGAGAGAGAGAGAGAGAGAGAGAGAGAGAGAGAGAGAGAAAGAGAGAGAGAGAGAGAGAGAGAGAGAGAGAGAGAGAGAGAGAGAGAGAGAGAGAGAGAGAGAGAGAGAGAGAGAGAGAGAGAGAGAGAGAGAGAGAGAGAGAGAGAGAGAGAGAGAGAGAGAAACTGTGCTCGTCAACTGGGTCATGTCACTGGAGCAAAACATTTAGCAACGGAAAACAAAACACTGGTAGTCCCAAAAAGGAATTCAATAATGGGTCAGTCTAATGTGCTCATAAACCAACAGTTACCTCCACTACCTGTACTACAGACTACAGTTGAGCCAACTTGAGGGAGTGGATATCCATCTAGCAGATTACATTGAACTATTTTCTAAGTCATGAACGGGTTTCAGTGCACACAGCTCAAAAGGGTACGATATCAAACACAAGGGCAATAAACAACAAATACACTTTGGGGATATTTTTTTTTATCTCTGGGGTTGAATACGTATCTAGTTAGTGGTGATTGGAGTAGATTTGTCATTCTGTAACATTCAGAGCAGTTAGTAACTAAACAGCCACAACCCCTGGGAGGATAAACACAACAGACTAAACCCAAATTAAACCAGTCTGTTTGTCAATGTAGCAGTATAAAATAACTGTCTGTCACACTACTCTCGCCTCGGCTGCGTCTCATTACTCTGAAGTGGCTTCCTCCCCTCGTCTCCTTTCCTTGATCTACAATGATGACTGGTAGGCTCCCCACCCCTTATTCCATCCTTTCAGACAAGGAAAGGAAGCAACTTTGTAGGACTGAGACGCACCCCTCACCATTATCTCTCCCTAATCAAATCAAATCCTAAAGCCTATAACAAACATCGTAGTAAACAAACAGGGACCACCCATACACAAAAAAATGTATGCATGCACGACTGTAAGTCGCTTTGGATAAAAGCGTCTGCTAAATGGCATATTATTATTATTATTATTATAGGTAAATACAAAAATAAGCATAAATATAATATTATCTTTGCCCGCTTAGCTGTACTAGCAGGTTCCAGCCAGCAGAGGGGGCTGGTCTGTGGTGTGTGTGTGTGTGGTTGGGTGGTCCTACAGGTCTTTGTTGAAGAAGACTGTAGCAGTGTGGGGACTGCTATGTCGTATCCTCTCCTGTAGATCTGGCTCCAGGCTGCTCACAGCCATAGAACTATTCTGTGGGAACAGGGCACAGCACAGAGGAGTGGCAAACACCAGGCACAGACCCACCAGTCCCACCTGTACTGGGGCGTTTAGGACTGGGAACCGCTGAGGAGAGAACAAAGTGAGAGAGAAAGTACCAGAATTGAAGGGCAACTCTTGCCATGTGGTTTTCATGTTTTGTAGCCCACTACTGCACCATTGAAATCTGCATTGCGTTGACCTTCCATTGTCTGTCCTTACTTGATGTGCGCCCTCTGCTGCCACTGGGGTTCACTGCAATTTTTATTTGAACGTGAGTGGAACGTCTATTTTAGGTCATGGCTAGAAGGGATCCAGCTTTTGTCAAATTAACGTCAGATTTGACTATTCGTAGCGGGTTAGGAGAACGTACTCAGCAGGGTAGGATAATTAACGTAGCAGGTTATGAAAATTAGGATAGGGTTAGCTAAAATACAAAACTCAACTTTTGATGTTAATTCGACAAAAGATGGAGCCCTTCTAGCCATGATCATTTATAGAAGGTTTATAGCAGTGGTTCTCAGTCCTGGTCCTGGGGACCCAAAGGGGTGCACATTTTTGTTTTTGCCCTAGCACTACACACCTGATTCAAATCAATCTGAGTGAGGAGTTGATGGTTTGAATCAGGTGTGTAGTGCTAGGGCAAAAACAAAAATGTGCACCCCTTTGGGTCCCCAGGACCAGGATTGAGAACCGCTGGGCTATAGTGTCATGTTTATGGTGTTGCAATAATCTTCAAATCAAAGTTTATTGGTCGAATACACAGATTTGCAGATGTTATCGCAGGTGCAGTGAAATGCTTGTGTTTCTAGCTCCAACAGTGCAGCAATACTTAGTAAAAAAAATACAATACACATGTAGTCCATACATTAAGAAATATCAGAAAGAGCAATGTCAGAGACTGGAATATAAATATACAGTGTACAAAACATTAAGGACACCTTCCTAGTATTAGGTTCTTGACACAAACCGGTGCGCCTGGCACCTACTACCATACCCTGTTCAGAAGCACTTACAGTGAGGGAAAAAAGTATTTGATCCCCTGCTGATTTTGTATGTTTGCCCACTGACAAAGAAATGATCAGTCTATAATTTTAATGGTAGGTTTATTTGAACAGTGAGAGACAAAATAACAACAAAGAATTCCAGAAAAACGCGTGTCAAAAATGTTATAAATTGATTTGCAATTTAATGAGGGAAATAAGTATTTAGGTTTTGGCAAACTCCAAGTGGGCTGTCATGTGCCTTTTACTAAGGAGTGGCTTCCCTCTGGCCACTCTACCATAAACACCTGATTGGTGGAGTGCTGCAGAGATGGGGTTGTCCTTCTGGAAGGTTCTCGAGCTCTGTCAGTGACCATCGGGTTCTTGATCTTCTCCCTGACCATGGCCCTTCTCCCCCGATTGCTCAATTTGGCCGGGCGGCCAGCTCTAGGAAGAGTCTTGGTGGTTCAAAACTTCTTCCATTTAAGAATGATGGAGGCCACTGTGTTCTTGGGGACCTTCAATGCTGCAGACATTTTTTTTTGGTACCCTTCCCCAGTGCATCGACACAATCCTGTCTTGGAGCTCTACAGACAATTCCTTCGACCTGATGGCTTGGTTTTTGCTCTGACATGTACTGTCAATTATGTGACCTTATATAGACAGGTGTGTGCCTTTCCATTCAATTGAATTTACCACAGGTGGACTCCAATCAAGTTGTAGAAACATCTCAAGGATGATCAATGGAAACAGAATGCACCTGAGCTCAATTTCGTGTTTTCGCTTTGTAATTATGTGGTATTGTATGTATATTGAGGATTTATTTATTGATTTAATCCATTTTAGAATAAGGCTGTAATGTAACAAAATGTGGAAAAGGTCAAGGCAAGGGGTCTGAATACGTTCCAAAGGCACTGTACATATAAAGTGGGTGAAGAAGTATGTAAACATTATTAAACTGACCAGTGTTCAATGTCTTTGTACATATGTATATCGTGTGAGTTTATTGACATGCACTGCCGTCTAGTATACAGATGCAGTATACCGTCTAGTAAACAGTTCCATAGGAACAGATGGTTCCCTGTCTCCAGAGCTTCGATGACAGGGCCTTCTCCGGTGTTGCTCTGGAACTCCCTCCAGCCATCCGTGACTCGAAGTCTTTCAGTCCCTCCTAAAGCCCCACCTCTTTGACAAGGCCCACCCTTAAGCCCCCACAAAACAATATCATGCCAACTGACCAGCCAGACCAGGTAAGACTACACCACCAGGTGGCAGGCCACTCAACACTAACGCCTGTCCTCCAGTCCCACCCATCAAAGTGCTGAGAGGAGCAGTCAGTTCCAGTGTTATGGTTGGTTATAATTTCTGACAAATAGCTATCATAGTTTCTAACACTGAACATTTATAATGGCAGTTTATAATGGCAGTTCCTCTTGCAGGGGAAAGAGCCCGGATAGCTCAGTCGGTAGAGCATCAGACTTTTAATCTGAGGGTCCAGGGTTCAAGTCCCTGTTCGGGCGATACAATTTTCTCTTCAGGGGTGCTAGAATCTTGCGTCCCCTCATAATGGGTAGTTCAATAACGCAAATCATTGCTGTACACTTTTCAGTGGAGTGACCTCGGTTGAACAAGTAGACCTGCAAAAGAGATTTTTGGACTGACAAAAACAAGATGTAATTTGTCCTAGGCTCTGAAGTTTATGCATTTGTTGTTGCATACTTTAAATTTGAAATGCATCCCGTAGCCTACCAACGTTTTTTTTAAGGGGTTGCTTGTCCGATGAAGGACAGGTATGCAATAGTAGGCCTATGGCGCTAATGGCTGACCTCAAATTGGGCCTATGGATCGAAGTCGGCTATGCTCGGCTATAAGCTGTTATTAAACTATCTGCTATTACACACAGAAAATAAGCGGATCATCACAAATAATATAGTAGTCAAGAATTGTATTTATGTACAATAAATTAAAGGTCATTAAGGAGTTGCAAGACTAGAATTCAGGAAAAACAGCACAGCTGGCTTGTGCATATTTGCATCCTGGTAGTAAGAAAAAAGTGTTTTTGTAAAAGTTGGGGAATATGTTTGTGTCTTTGTAATGGTGCAGATACATCAACCTGCACCAATTCGCTTCAGGGGTCACTTAGCTGTCCACCTGCAGTCCAGGTGTGCAGCCCAAAAAAAGCATGCATGGGCCAACTGTTGCTCGTTATGAGTCTCATGAAAATGGACATTGATTTTATGTAAAATATGTAGGCATATGTTTATTTAGGCTCACAAGCTTGTTTTTTTCAGAATTTTTTGGTTTATTAAAGACCATATTCTAATGTCTCTTTTTCTGCTCATATTGACAGATTGGCCTTGGCGAGAGAAGGCGAGGCTGTTGTGTTCAGCATTAGTAACTCTCACTCAAGACAGTATAAATGGTAAGCCATGCGGTTTTCATGTTTTGTGGGCCACCACTGCACCATTGAAATCTCCATTGCAATGACCCTCCATTGTCTATCCCATTGGTGCCCAGGAAGTCGACCGCGAACTTCTTTCTTGTAGACCGCATAAAAGTTTTCAAAATGTACGCAGTAAAAATATACATTTTGGCAATTCACAGTGTTACCATAGAGTCTGCTTAAAAATAATGAGGTCCACAGTTCTGAAGCACCGTATGCTTTGCTTACAGGTTAGGTTCTTTGTCGAATATTACTGCACAGCCAAAATATTTTTTTAAACTGCTTGATTGACATAAAATTGGACCAACCCGTGGCACTATAGTTGCTACACTTGTTTTCCAAACTGTCGCTACCACAGCAACCGTCTGCAGGTAGTACGTTTACATTTCCACGCTTGGGAGACCTGTTACAGAATATTCTTTGTTGTTCCAGTGGTAGTTGTTTTTTTTACAACGTTTTTTCTATGAAGTTGCGGTTACGTTTTTAATATGAGTGCTGGACCAAGCAGCAAGAAACCGAAAATCTACCACTTTCACAGTGAGTGGGAGGAAGATACTTTTTTCACCACAACAAATTCCAAATGTGTGTGTCTGATCTGCCATTCAACTGTGGTCGATATGTTGAACAGGTGAACAACATTATCGCAGACTTTGACTGATGCTTTCCAGACTTTGCGTAGAAGAGGGTGTAAAAAGTAGACTAAAGTCTGGGCACGCCTGGTCTAACCCATAGAGAATGATAGAGGACTCTAGTGCCCAAAAGCCAGTTTTAGCATGGGTGGTGCCATTGAGACTTTAACCATTTTAAAGTAGTAAACTGTGTGGTACTTCCTATGGGTTAAGGAAGGAACACATAATTCAATGTGAGTCATTCGGAGGGATCGTCCAATGAATTTATACTCGTGAGCAAACATTCCATAACTGCAGGTGGAGGTAAATCGCCAACCTTGGCTTTATACCTATTCAAACAGCACACTCCAGGTGACAGTATGTACCCTTTTAGTTTGTTTACCAACTCATAGAAGTAGTAGAAGAAGAAAATGGACTACTTCAAAATGGAGATGGACTCAATGGCGCTGTCCAAGGGGCCAGGGTTCCGATCTAGAGGCACGGTTTCCATTGTTCCTACAGATTTGCTTCGGTACTGCAGTTTAAGTGACCGCCCGGCCCAGAAAGACAAATTCCATAGAAGGCCACATAGAGAAGTCAGATTAAAAAATCTGAGTAATGGATCGACAGTTTTTAGTCATCACCTTTTTGCACAAAACATACAATGAATTATTCAAATAATTGTCCATGAGGCCGATATTTTTAATTTTTCATTACTCACAGCTGAAGATATTTACATGTTATATTCATCCAATGTCTGCCATGTTTTTGGATGACGTGATGATGTGATGTTGGTCCGTATAAACCGTTTGCAACACAGAAATAGAAGGCGCTGCCCTGCAATCACAGACACCATAATGGGACAGATACAATGATGAGTCCTCTGTCATTCTCTATGGTCTATCGTTGACGCGCTTCTCTGCTGCCACTGTGGGCTACTGCAAGTTTTACTTGAATGGGAGTGGAACATCTATTTTAGAAGAGCAATACAGTGTTTATGGTGTAACAAAGTTTATTGAAAGAGCGTTTGTCTTTACAAACCATGGTATTTACATGTGATCTTCAGGCCTCGTTGGCGCAGTAGGCAGCGCGTCAGTCTCATAATCTGAAGGTCGTGAGTTCGAGCCTCACACGGGGCAGAATGCTTTTCTTGTGATTTTACTGTTGAGACATGTTTTTATAAATTTTACAATATTTTATTTTGAATAATGTTTATGGAGAATCATCACTATGTATGCCTCTGTGTTTGACAGTAGTAGAGTAGTTGAAACTCGCATGCTGAATTATTCCTAAACACAGTGGAGGCCACTGAGGGCAGGACGGCTCATAATAATGGCTGGAACGGAGCCAATGGAATGGCATCAAACCATGTGTTTGATATATTTGATACCATTCCACTAATTCCCCTCCAGCCATTACCACGAGCCCGTCCTCCCCAGTTAAAGTGCCACCAACCTCTTGTGCTGGGATCCCATTTGGCTATTGCTATTTATGTTGTGCTGTCTTTTGTCCCAACTCTTCTTTGTGACCAGGCCCCACCCATACTCTTCTTTTATTATTGAAGTAGGAGTTACTGGCATGGCCAATAGTTTTAAGCTCTGAGGAAAGCGATGGTACTCAGTGCCCGGCTAGCTCAGTCGGTAGAGCATGAGACTCTTAATCTCAGGGTCGTGGGTTCGAGCCCCACGTTGGGCGCAAAGCTTTTTGTAGGGACAACGGCAGAGAGGAAGTGAACCTGGAATTTGTGTAACATGTATTTTACTAAAATGAAAGTATAATTGAGAGCACCCTTCACAGGAGCCATGGCAGACGCCAGTCTCCCGGCGCTCTCTGTTCTGGGTGCTGAGATTATGGTAGACGGAACAGCACTCATTCTGTCATGGCAGTAAATTACCGGTATATGTGTTTAGGGAAAGAGGTTTGCAAAAGCTTAGCTGAATCTCCAGCATGTTGTCACTGATTTTGTAAAAAATATTTGTAGGAGACAACTAAAAGATTTCGTCCCTGGGTGGGCTCGAACCACCAACCTTTAGATTAACAGTCTAACGCGCTAGCCGATTGCGCCACAGAGACGGTGAAACCACTTACAATAAATTCGTCCTAAAAATCTGCATCGTCTGAGGTCGGGTGACTTTGTCAGATCTTTGTTAGAGTTTAGAGAGCACCGGTAAGGGATGATTTGTATTTCAGGTAGTCTCAGGATGTTGACACTGATCTCTCATTAGCACAGCCAACTATGGGTGCTGCCGTGCTGGAGCAAGGCACTGAAAAGTGAAAAGCAGAGGCTCTGAAAAGATTGTTACTGGTGCAGGTCTTCTCAGAGCAGTGCATGTGTAGCAAAGGAAGTCACTTAGCGTTGAAAAGCACCCCAAGTCTGACAGAGTTGGTCTGGCACGAGGACAAGGACATTCTTAATAACGGTCACTTAACCTTGGTGGAATCGTCTCTGTGGCGCAATCGGCTAGCGCGTTAGACTGTTAATCTAAAGGTTGGTGGTTCGAGCCCACCCAGGGACGAAATTATAATTATTTTGCCCCCGAATAAATAGGTCCTTGCAATCCAGAATCCTTGGGACGTCCCAACACCATTAAACTTGAAATGTAAAATGGTTAAGGATAGGTAAGGGTTACGATTACGGTTAGGGTAGGGTTTAGGGTATGGACGTCCCAAGGATCTCGGATAGCACTAACCAAATTAAATAGGGTAGTGTTTCTAAACCTTTTTTGGTTACTGTACCACCAAATGAATTTTTCTGTCCGGAGTACCCCTGAAGTACCTCATGTGAGTTTTACCAGTAGGCCTATGGTCTCATGAGCCTTCTCAAATACCCCCTGTGGATAGGCCAATTACCCCCAGGGGTCCTAGTGCCCCTGGTTGGGAACCACTGGGGTAGATCTCTGACAGCAGCCTTTGTAGGGGCTGATTAGTTTCCTCGAGTTTGACGCTGTGATCTTGAATGCGCTCAGCCTACAATGCACGCTAATGATGATGAATGTTGGTCATCCTAACTGTTCATGGCGAGAAATGACAGCTTCCAGTTGACCTCCTCCTGTTGACCTTTTATCGCATGTTTGGGTCAGTCACATGACAGATAAGTCACCAATAAATGGTAATAAATGTCATGTAAAACATAACTTGGCTTTGTTCTCTTTCAGATCAGGGATCGCTTGTCTACATGGCGCTCGTCCGTCAAGACGCAATTGTCCCGCTTTCTAACATAAAACAATGGATCAGTGATATGATATGGCCCAATTAAATAGTGCAATGAGAGGGGAGTAGACATAACAAAGAACAGACACCTTGTTGCTCATTGTTCAGATATCAGATTTCAAAACCTAACCAAGCTTTAAGTTGCATTTCTTCACAAGGCTGTCATACTGAAGACAAACAGTGTTGCCATGGTAAAACAAGCTGCCCCAGCACGTTGCTCAACTGAATTGGAAAATTAAATGCTGAGTGTTCACTTCTACTAACTGCTATTAATAGTTCAATAAACACATTGTTCCATTCAGTGCTTTCTTGTAAACCCCCCACTCCCCACTCTCTGCCTCTGCTTTGATGAATGGTGAGATTGGCACGTTTTTTTTGGTGTGCCCTGAGCATGTGCCACTGTTTGGCAGACAGATGACATTAAATACTATTCTATGACAACGTTATGTGTATTTTATGCATTGTAGACTGACGGTGACCCAGTCAGCACATTTAAGCAAATCTCATAACGGAACTGAATACATATTGAACATTACAGGCATTGTATTGAACAATATATATTTCCCATATCTAAGGGGCCATATGAAATCTGGAGGGAGTGCAAGCTTCAAAGAGCTCGGGGAACATCAAGTTGTTTAGACAATTGAGGTGCACCCAAGTGCTGCCACTGGGAAAGTTTAGGCAAAGTATGAAAGGGTGGGCCCTCTGAACCGAAGCGACTTTATATAACATGGCTCTTTTTGTAACGTTTCAGACTAATGGCATCTTGAACAGGTCTCTCTTGCGAAATAGATTTAAATGCCTACCGCCGTTGTGCTATTGATCAAGGCACTTTACCCCCCCAAACTGCTCCAGGGGTGCTGCACTGTGGCTGTCCCTGGCTCGGACCCCAACTACTCTCTGTGTATATACAGAAACCACAGCTATGTGGAAGCACCTGCTTTCAATATACTTTGTATCCCTTATTTGTGTTTCCTTTATTTTGGCAGTTACCTGTATGTATGTACGTACTGTATGTCAAATAAAATTGTATTTGCCACATGCTTCGTAAATAAGTGTAGACTAAGAGTGAAATGCTTACTTATGGGCCCTTTTCCAACAATGCAGAGTTAAGATAAAGATTTTAAACGATATATAGAAATAGTGACAGGAGGAATAAAGACACAGTGAATAACAACAACGAGTAAAAATAACACGGCTATATACAGGAAGTACCAGTACCTAGTAAAAATAACACGGCTATATACAGGAAGTACCAGTACCTAGTAAAAATAACACGGCTATATACAGGAAGTACCAGTACCAGTACCGAGTCGATGTGCAGCGGTATGAGGTAATTTAGGTAGCTATGTACATATAGGTAGGGGTAAAGTGACTAGGCAACAGGATAGATAATAGACAGTAGCAGCAGCATGTGTGGTGAGTGTGAATGGGTGTGAGGCGTGTGTGTGTTGGGATATCAGTGTTTGTGGGTTATATATCAGTTATCAGTTAGTGCAAAAAAGTATGCATGTCTACCGGGGAGAATGGGATATGCAACGAAAAAATCTGTTGCTCATGTAGTAAATGGACCATGTAAAGTAATCCTTATCTTAAATTGATCTATTTTTTTTTTTTGAATAACCAGTATGAGTAAAAGTTTTAAAAATAAAACATAACAGCCTCCAGTATCTAGACACTGGGGTTCTAACATAGATTACCCTTTGAGTTAAGCTTTGGCACACACAGTAACAAACAGTCATTAGCCTACCAATAATGACATCTGATAATAAATAACCATTATGTTTAGTTTATAATCATTCAGTGACCCACTTTCTTGTTTCACATACTTATGTAAAAACAATATGCTTACATCATTTATTTTTATTTTTATGAGGCTTTGTAAGCTACTGTGGACAAATATAGAACCTTTGCATTATACTCCTCGGCTCTAGAAATAAATAACTTTATCTTAGTTATAAGTATCCATTTCATCATCTCCAAGAAACTGACCTTTTCCATTCATCAGAAATGTTCACTTACACAACCTCTGGTCCATTATAAAACGAACCATATAACACCACCAAAAAAAACATAACACACCAATGGGCGTGCTCCCTTTAAGTCACATGCCATTACCAAATTCAGCGCAGTCACCTAGGTCGCAGTAAAATTAGGTTGACAGAAAGAGGTGACCGTCTACCTTTGCCGATACGTTTGGAACTAATGGGTCTTATTTTATTTATTAGGCGTTGTTGATTAATTTTAAGTCGAATATGCATTGAGAATGGCTAGCCAATCGCGCGTTGCCTAATTCAGGAGGTTATACAAACTTTCAGTGTAGCAGGTTACATAAAAACAACCAGTTATTGGACAAAGTGAATTCTCGGTCTGTCTCTATTGATCAATTCATTTATTTTATTTGAATAACATTATTTATTTTTTTACATAGACGTTATAGACTTCACTGATATGGATGTTCTTTTGGAAAACCACTTGGATTATTTTATACACGACAATACTGCTGCTACGGGCTTGAGTCCAGAAATGCTTGCAGTTACACGGGAAGCCTTCGGTGCTGGGGACTTCAACCTCCTTGCTGAGATCTACAGCTCCCAGCTGGCGGATATCCGACACCCGGACCGGAGCCTCTGCCTCCTGAAAGCGGACGCGCTCAGCAGGGCTGGGCGGATGGCGGAGGCTCTGGATTCATACTGCAACGCCGCCAACTTGGACAGGTTACGACCAAACGAACTAGGGTCTCTCGTTGACTGTATTGCGCACACTTTGCGGGTAAAAGAATGCCTAAAAGAATGCACAGACTACAATGGGGTTTCCGAGGATGAGCATTCGTTGGAACTGTTCTCATGTCGGCTTTGCAAGTGCTTGTTAATCGAGCCAACAACTTTGGAATGCGGCCATACATTCTGCAAACCATGCATTGAGGATGACGGGATCAAAGAATGTGAAATCTGTCGTTACAAACTGAACAAAACAAATAGAGAATTAAAACCAATCGGTTTTAGAGTGAATGTAGTACTCAGGTGCCTGTTGGGTAAATGGTTTTGCGCAGAGAGTGAAGCAAGACGATGCTGGCTTGAAGGGGATAGAATGCGGAACGAACGGGGCTTTATCAACGCTCTTGAAAAATACAACAAAGCTATTGAAAAAGGTAAAATAACAACGTATTTAAAGGGACAATCCGCAGTGGAGACAAAGCGTATTCAGCGACACTGTTTTCGTAAAAAGTTTAGGGATGGGGCTGGAGTAATGTAACCACTCAAATTCATAGACAGAACTAACATTGCAGTAAAACAAGCTTACATTTTGGGTTCTGATAAGAGTACAACAGTTGAACTAAGCTCATGAGACATTTAAGATATATTCTTTAAGAATCAATGGGTACATAACATACATTTTAAGTCAAAATGAATGTAGCAACTGAAGAGTTCCCCTTTAACATTACATCATCACTCTTTTCTCATGATCTTTTTGTGCAAATTGAAATAAAAGCCTGTAACCCACTTCTGTGAAGTGCATATGCTTGTAATAGGTTATGTCAACCCATAAGGTCAAAGCCATGTTATCAACATCACCGATTGAAGGGGAACAGCCCCAGTCTGCAGGGATTATCCCATCACTGCCACCAATGTAGCGATTGGGTGAGGGAACCAGTGGTTATGGGATAAGTGCTTTACCACCCGTGCCACGTTCATAACACAAACTATACCAGATATAGGTTGGGATACATTGGCATCATCACACCATGATGACAAGTTCAGCTAAGGCATGAGTTGTGTAAGGCATGAGTTGTGTATGCCTGTGGACTTCGAGGGAACTCTAGTCTAGGGATCAGAGTAGGCAGAAAGCTAGCTTCTACCTTTATTTCATGGATAGGTAGCTAGGGTAGGCTTTCCAAATAGGTCAGGCATTGCATTGACAAATACTTTGTGGTGTTAGACACAGGCAGACATTTTTGTCTTGACTCACACAAAACATTTAATGACAGGGCGTCTGGAAATGACACTCCTTCTCTAATCTTGACCCATCAGTAATGTAGTCCTCAGGGCGAAAGGTAATAGGATAGAGGTATTCAAAGTTCTGTGGACTGAAAGAGGGCAGGAATGGTGGAATTGCTTCAACTCATGGCCTGACCGAGCCCAGAACTAGTTACATATGACCTGGATCTTATGAAATAACATTCTGCCCTACATACAGCTTGTCATCATTTGTGTAACTGCATGTGGGTTGAATATTTAGGTAACACATTACCCTTTCAGGGGGGTTGTAAAAGGGTTATTAATACAGTTATAGCTGTTAAGTAATGACTTCTAAATTACATACTAATAATTAACTGTCTTCAAACCCATACAGCATGGTTTTATACTGGGTTTAAGGCATTAACACAATGGACACGAGCAATGGAGGGTGTTGGAGATATGTGAATAACTTAAGCTGAATCTGACTCTTAACTAATGTTTGCATCATCTCTCCTCACAGCCCCCTCTATGTGTAGGCTGCTGGGCCGACGCGCAGAGCTACACATGGAGATGAACAACTTCAGACAGGCCATACAGGATGGAGACACCATGTGCCGACTGACGCCCCTCTCTCCCAAGGTAAGAAAACACGCAACTGTTTCCTGATATTAACACATTTACCCAAATGTTTTTGTGTAAATAACCTGAACGATACTGTGGTACTTGGGTTTTGTGTGTTTGTGCTCTCAGGCTCACTACGTGAAGGCCCTGGCTCTGAACAAAGCAGGTTATAATGAAGAGGCCCTGCAAGAATACTTCTACTGTCTGGCTCTGAAGCCAAACTGGACCTCAGTCAAGCTGGAAACGCAAAAGTTAAGCTACAACCACTGTGTTTAATTAGTTAGTTCACCGAACCAGATACTCAACCACTTGTGTGCCTGATTGACTGCGATGACTGCCAGTCACTGTCTTATCTCTTTCCCCCTGTAGATGCTGAGTGAGATGTTTTTTTCCGTGTTCAAGACGGACGGTCTCCCCACGTCATCACTCCGCCCCCACCAAACAGGTCTCGCTTCCCACCTCAAACCAGCCTCCCTTCTCCTCAGCTCCCTCCATTCCACCCCTCGTAGATGGAACCAAACCGCTACGGCAGAGACCAAGTCCTCATGTGAGGACTCCAAGACCCTGGCGTCTGTCCTGGCTGCCTTGCCTTTCTCCCCTGGCCTGAAGAGGAAGTTCTCAGGCGAGCCCCAAGGCTCTGCACCGCCCAACAAGCTGCCCAGAAAAGGTACCCAACCCCTCCCATTCCAATTGGCAATTATTTATTGTTGCCAAAAAGTAGATTTTTAAAGTAATACTAGTGAACAAAAACCTTGCAAAGTATCTTATTGTTGCTTGAATGCAATCATTATAAATGTATAGAAACCTCAGCAACAATAAAATGTACATTTCTTTCTTTGAGTCTTGTGTTCAGATGAGGCAAGCTCATCCCAGATGCCTGCAGCTTGTTGCAGTGGGAGGAGAGAGGTGCCCCCTCAGCTCCTGGATAGCGCTGACATGGAGTGCTCTGTTTGTATGAGGTAAGTCAAACACACACACACATACACACACACCCTGTCTGTAGGTCCAGTTGTCCCTATGTAGTTATTAAAACCCCCCTTGTGTTTTCTCCAGGCTGTTCTACGAGCCAGTCACCACCCCCTGTGGACACACCTTCTGCATGAATTGTCTTGAGCGCTGTCTGGACCACAACCCCAAATGCCCCCTGTGTAAAGAGAACATTACAGAGGTAAATAGTCACCACACAGACCTGCCTTCACTACTATTGGAAATGAACACCAATTACTGAAAGACAACATGAGGTAAAAATGAGTTATGACCCAGATTCCCCTTGTTATCTAATTGAACCTGTTGTTGTAATTGCAGTACATGGCCACTAGAGGGTACCATAAGACCCTGCTGATGGAGGAGATACTGCAGCGCTACCTGTCTGAGGAGCTGATTGAGAGGAGCAAGGTGCACCAGGAAGAGATGGCAGAGCTGTCAAAGTAAGTCAGGCCTCATTATGTTTCAGCCCCTAACCCCTTCTCAAAACAAAATGGCTGACCATTTTTTTGAATCCATCATTATGATACAATATTAGGTGGGCAGAATATCATATTTAGTGGTTTAACCCACATTTTATTCTCTCTGCAGCTTGACCCAGGAAGTGCCCATCTTCATCTGCACCATGGCATTCCCCACAATCCCCTGCCCCCTGCAAGTCTTCGAGCCGTGTTATAGGCTGATGATCCGACGCTGCATGGAGACGGGAACCAAGCAGTTTGGAATGTGCATCGCTGACGACATCAAAGGGTGAGTGGAGGTTTTACACCTGTGCCCACACAGCCATCAAAACACTTTGACACTAGTTTAACCAAAAGGGTAGCAAACCTGTGTTTGCGACTCAATTCAAGACCATGTTAGGCCACTGAACTAAAGCCTACCCTAGACATTTTATCTGGGTGCTAACAGGTTTCCGGCTTAGTTACTCATCCACACAGGCGTAGCTCTGTGAGCTACCTCCACTACACTAGCCTATCGCTCACACTTTCACTCCAGCAGATTCACGTGAGCAAATAGCTAATACAGATGTAGGAACTTAATTTGATCTTTCTTTTGTTGCGGAGAATTTCCCTGCACGGCAGGAAATGCAAACTTATAGTGTATTTGAGTTTTAAAGAGGCTTCTAAAGTTTGTAATTTTGACGAAAAAATTGATCAACCCCTACAACAATGTCCATTAATTATAATCCACATAATAATTCACATTTCCTGTTGCTGCAGAATTATTTTTCTGCTGTAGCAAACTGGCTCAAAATAAGATCCTACATCTGTATTCCCTGCGTTTCCCTGGCCACAGCTTTGCAGACTACGGCTGCATGTTGGAGGTGAAAGACATGAAGTTCCAACCAGACGGGTGCTCGGTGGTCGACACGGTCGGAGTGTCCCGCTTCAGAGTGCTGAGCCACGGCCACCGTGACGGCTACAACACAGCCAAGATAGAGCACCTGGAGGACCAGAAGGTGGATGGAGAGGAGCTGGCCGAGCTGCAGAAGCTCCATGACTCTGTGTACGAGCAGGCCAGCGCCTGGTTTACCTCCCTCAAAGACAACATGAAGAACCAGATCGTCAGCCACTTTGGACAGCTGCCCGAAAAAGACCCTGACATGCAGGTAAGAAACAGTCAGCAGATACGTACAGTAGAACTAGGCTTCAGAGTTTATCCTGGTTTCGTTGCCTGCTCAGGAAACTCAGACCCTTTAGAACCACCCAGATAAATCTAAATCCCCATATCTGTTAATCTAAGATCTGATTAAACTAATAAACTGTGGAATATTGGCAATGGACACTTTTTTAGCTGTAATATGGAATAATTCTCTGTGTCCTGTTCTCTTCTCTAACCCTACCATGCTCTGCCTCTGTGTTCTCAGGGGAGTGCCAGTGGTCCTGCATGGTGTTGGTGGCTTCTGGCCGTACTGCCCCTGGAGAAGAGAGCCCAGCTAAGCATCCTGGCCATGACCACCCTCCGAGAGCGCCTCAGCACCACCCGCCGCGTGCTCAGCCTCGTCACACGCAAACACCCGCCACCACGGCGACCATCTTCATCAGCAGCAGCATCATCATCACTGTAGTGGCCTCCCTAGAGGTGATCAGTTTAGAATCATCTGGGCCCAGTTTGTCAAAAGTTATCTATCTGGATTTCACCTATCGGTTAGGATTAAATGCATACAAATATAATTAATAGAACGGGAGTCCCCGTTGTAGTCAATGATTTGTCTGTTCTATTCATTATATTTCTATGCATTTAATCCTATCCGATAGACTAAATCTAGATAGATAACTTTTGGAAAACTGGGCCCTGGAGAAGAAGGGAAACGATACTAAATTTTCCTCAGAAGCGCTAGCCTCAGATAAAGAGTTTCAACATTGGGAATGATTTACCAGTGTTGTTCATAATCTCAGGAATGGGTTCTACTTGAGTCTTTAAAAAAGGATCGATGGACTAGTCCTACCCAACCAAAACACATAAATGTGTCAGGTTTGCGCACATATATTTGGGTCAATTCCATTAAGTCCAGTTTTGTCATGTTTGTGTGTGGTACATTAGGTTATTATTGTCCTCTTGTCTTATTATTGGCCTGTGTACAAATGAGGCCTTAACTTATTTTTGCAATGTTTTTTTCTACTATTTGTCATGTAAAGCCAATTTTCATGTACAGAAATGTAGCATTTTTCTATGGGACATAATGAATAGAATAATGCACCCCATCCCTTACTGGAAAAATATGTTCTACTGTATATTGGTAATCATGTCAGGAGGGAGCGCTTAATGCAAGCAAGTGAAAAATAGCAGCACAAGACATTGCAGTAGCACAGAACATCCACAGGGTGGCAGTAAAAGTGTGAACAAAGAGGATCAACGCAGACAGCCTTACATTTATTTGAACAGGTGTTTTTTGTGGAGGACAGATCCACCCCTTTCCTTTCCATCACAAAAACAATGGACAGTAGGACAACACCCCTGTGATTCAACAGCCTATTTTTAGTTGAGTTCAATTAATCAAAGCTTGATTAAATATAGTAAGCCTAACTCATGTCTTTATAAGTCCACAGAGTGTATACTTCGGCTTCATAGCTAGTCAACCATCTTGATAAATTAACCAATGATTTTCAGCTCGATTAATTCCCCAGATGCACATCAGAACTAATGTTTGCAGCCTCGCCATGGTGTTTTCCCAGCAACTGCTGTGTACTCCTGGTCTAGCCAGACTGGTCACAGGAGCTGAAGTTGGTTTTAAAAACCGTATCTTTGTCCCAGGTTGAAGTTCCTTAAGGGAAATATCATCGTTGGATGCTGTACAGCAGGGGTGTCAAACTCATTCCATGGAGGGCCGAGTGTCTGCAGGTTTTTTGTTTTTTCCTTTCAATTAAGACCTAGACAACCAGGTGAGGGAAGCTCCTTACTAATTAGTGACCTTAATTAAGTACAATGGTGGAGCGAAAACCCACAGATACTCTGCCCTCTGTGGAATGCGTTTGACATGCTGTACAATAACAATGAGGCCAAGTGGTGTTTCTTTCCACTGTGCTGTTGTGAGGCATGCATAGACACTCACCTTCATAGTTATCTACATGAGTCTATTCCAAAAATCACACAGTGGGTCTCTTTCCCCCACAAACAGAGGTTGTCAAGAGGCCTGGGCAAAGGCACAAAATATGCCATATCCCAAATTGTAAGGACTGGTGTACTCTGTGTGGGCACCACATTAAAAGCTTCTGTGACTTAGCGTATTTCACACACAGTCAGATCTAGGAGAAGCAGCCAGGTGAGTCATTTGGGTTACTATGAAGTCAGAACCGTAGACAATGAGTCACCTCCGTGCTCCGTCACCACCATGTTGGAATGATCTGGAATCTCCCCAATTGATTCATAACCAAACCCAATTGATAAACACACACGCCATCATTCTCCCAGACCTGCTGAGGGGAGGACGGCTCATAATAATGACTGAAACGGTGCACATTTTTGGTAACAGGAATGTGAAGATGGCATTTTATTCAATTTATCTTAACTTATACCTTTTAAATGTATGATTTTGTTACTTGTGTGTTAATTGGGCCCAAAACTTTCATTATTCAAACCATTCCATATAGGTATACATTTACCATCAACTTCATCCTCAACAGTCAATTGTCTTTTCAATTTGAGTGTGTTCAGGTGTGTTGGCCACGCCTAGTAATTGGCCACACCTGATCTTAATTGGTTTGTGTCTTGAAAGGGGGTCTGTTTGAACGGGGAATGCTTTGAGGCGATAGACATGCTATATGCTCCTCAGGAAAGGTTTTGGTTGTTTTAATAACCTTTTAGCATGGTCTCTTTAAACCATCTGTTTTATAAATGAATAAATATTTATTGAATTCTGACCATTTCTATCTGTCCAGTTATTCTTTTTTAACCTCTTGATGTGCACGGGGTAAGGCCAGCTTCTTCACAAGGAACCTCGTTGCTGGCCATTTTGTATAGAATACACACAGATCACATGATCTATAGTCGGAAAGAACATGTTATATGTGTGCGTTACCGCACTGATGTTATGAAACACGTGGCAACCATAGAAAGGTGTCTGAATATGAGGCTAATATCAGGCGGCCTTTGGCCAGATGCCCACTGACTGAGACAGGATCAGCTGCATACATATCAGTAATGACAAAAAAGGGAAGTGAGCAAAGGCAGTAGGTCCCTGAAAAACCACCCCGGGATAGTGCTTTAGGATGAGGGGGCGAGACTCACCTAATAGAGTACACCGTCCGCTGTACCTTTTCCTAATAACTAAACAGAGACAGCACATGGAGTTCAAACGACAATGTATGAACGCCTCTCATTGAGGGTAACCTAATGCGGTAGCTCTACTTATGGCACATATTTGCAAATAATGACGTTTCAGTGCACACTCCGCTTAAGCTCGTTCGATTGTTCCTTTGCCACACCCATGATTACGAATATTGACACCGATGGCTCACGTGCGCATGTCCATGATTCCGTGAGATAGAGGCCTGCCTCGCCTTTTCTCGCGCATCTATTCTTTACAGAAATCCTTCGTTTTATATGAAAAAAGTTGTTTGTATTATTTTGGAGGGGCCGTTGACTAGATGAGGCAGAGAAGAAGAGAAATAGATTTGTATCTCTATTTCTTTACTGAATAATCACCCACTCCCCGGTTATTGCATCAAGGCCCTGCCCCTCCTCTGTGATTCCCGACCGGCTTCCTGTGTTTGTGCGGTTCTCACAAGCCAGGGAGTGAGGAGGATCAGAACTGGGAGTTGAGCGAGAGAAGGGCCGAGCTGCCACCTCAACATGGAGTAGCCTGGTGTCCTCGACAACAGTAGCGGACCACAAAGAGGAATACTCGAGGGCTATTTTTCTACAAGGAGGCACCGCAAATGATACCACATCAAAGATTCCACAATTAACGCGAAGGAAGGATCGGTTTATATTTAAAAGATGGCGAACGACTCTCCGGCTAAAAGTCTGGTCGAAATAGACCTGGCTTCATTGCGGGTGAGCGGTGGACAAGGGCAGTGTCTTTTATTTCAAGATTAGGCTACCCCCAGATGTAATCTATTCCAATACCGTGAGATAACGTTATATAAAACAAAGCAAACAGTTTTACCCAATAAAATATGGATACATTTTCGAGGTTAGCATTGCTGGGAGACTTATTTATTTATTATTATTCGGATCGAGAGAAAGCTGTCGTGCTGCCTGGCTTTCCTTTGTTCGAAATGCATTTGGCATGTTGTAGAGATCAGGGCGCAACAGCTGCGTTAATCTAGGTCCCATCTTTGCAACAATTATTAAAAAGCATTTTTCATAAAAAATTTATGGATGTGTAAAACATCTCTCTTTTTGACTCGTTTCAGGATCCAGCAGGGATTTTTGAATTGGTGGAAGTGGTCGGAAATGGCACCTATGGACAAGTATACAAGGTTGGTTCCAAGCTATATTATTTTATTCATCTGTGGCCTTCTCTTTGATACAAGATAGCTACATTGTTGCAGTTTTGGCATTGATCATCGAAATGATCCAGATTTCATGCCTGTGTGATGGAATAGATTCACGTCAACATCTCATCAGGATGTTTCTGTCATTGCACGCCAATAATCGCTGGTTGGATTGGTAAAGATGATGATGATGTCCCTCTGGGTATTAATGCTTGTAAAAACATATTTGGTGAAATATGGAAGTTAACTTGCAATCAATCCATGTACCACTCCATAGGCCAAGCTCCTCTGTTTCTCTTCTTCTACCCAGGCCTGTACGCTCAGTTGATTTGTTTCTAAATTGGAACCATTTTCTCTTATAATTCCCATGAATATTATTGATTGGTTTAGAAGTAAATGGCAACTGGGTTCGCAGACCAGTGTTGCTATGAGTGTTTTTAAAGTGCAGCACATCTCCTACATCACATCCTGCTGTGGAGAGAAGGGCAAAGGGAATTGGTTACTACTGCGGATCCAGACTAGGCCTTGCTTCATAGAGTATTTGGTTAAGTAAAATATCATGTGTTACACAGCAGGCTTTTTCACTCTCTCAACCATCTGTTTCTTGGTGTCATGTTTCTCTGTGAAAATGATCATGACTGTTTAAAGTTGAAATTGACCTTTTGGAGAATTTGGTGGGTTCCTTCTCTTGGACTTTGAGGATGAGTCCGACCCACTATTGGTGACCTGCCTCTTTCTCTGTACCCTCCTGTCCATTGGAAGGCCTGACCTATATTTGACCCCTTCTTTCAAACAGTCAGGCTAGCGACACTTTAGCAGAGCAGCTTGAAAACAACAACTGGAAAGTCTGTTAAGCAGGGTCGTTCACAGGGGCTGCATCAGTGCTCTGTCTATTCTCTTAGCTCTCAGGAGCAGGGTAGCTACTCCTGACTGAGTAGAATCAACAATAGTAGTCTGGATGTTAAAACGTAAAAGCAGAACCATTCATCTGATCCAACCCCGTGGAACGGAGAAGGCTGTTTTCTTTTGGTCATGTGACCCCATTGGTAATGGAAAACTTGGTAGCAAGCATCTTCCTACCATGAACAGATGGCTTCATGGGCCTATGTGGAGAGAATTATTCACTTTGAGGCATTTATCTCTCTCTCTCTTTACTGCTCTTTCTAAATTTCACCAAATAATAGACTACAGAGTTTATTGGAATTGGTGCATTAAAACGTTTACATCAAAGGCTCATATAGGCCTTATGCTATCTTTTGCTATTTATAGTCAGACAGAGCATGAGCCATTCTACCACACTGCATGGAATAGAATGGACATCCAGCAAAAGGGCCCCGGGCCAGGCTGGCTGTGTATGTGCCTGTTGTTTAGTCCGCAAAATGGAGGACATCCTTGGTCTAATGATTCCAAGCAAAGCCAACTTGTCTGTGCTGATTTACATTTTAGTAATTTAGCAGACGCTCTTATCCAGAGCGACTTACAGTTAGTGAGTGCATACATTTTCATATTTTTTTCATACTGGCCCCCCGTGGGAAACGAACCCACAACCCTGGCGTTGCAAGCGCCATGCTCTACCAACTGAGCTACACAGGGTGATTTGAAAGATAAAGAACAAGAACCGGGGGTTGTAGTTTTCTCCTGAAATTCAAAAGACCTCATTTGCTATTCTGCAGATAGTTAGGTCTGCATGCTCTGGTTATTTGTACATGTTCACAACAGACAGTCCCAAAGCCATTGGATGTCAGAGGTTTACTGTATGCCAACCTCTAACCTACATAATTGTAATGCTAAATAAAGGCAGTTTGTTTCAGTCAATTATTCCCCTTCGTCTAGTGAGACTGTACTGTGCACTACACGTTATAAACTAGGCTAATATGTAGCCCAGCTATGTACACTACATTACCAAAAGTATGTGGACACCTGCTCGTCGAACGTCTCATTCCAAAATCATGGGCATTAATATGGAGTTGGTCCCCCCTTTGCTGCTATAACAGCCTCCACTCTTCTGGGAAGGCTTTCCACTAGATGTTTGAACATTGCTGTGGGGACTTGCTTCCATTCAGCCACGAGCATTAGTGAGGTCGGGCACTGATGTTGGGCGATTTAAGTCTGGCTCGCAGTCGGCGTTCCAATTCATCACAAAGGTGTTCGATGAGGTTGATGTCAGGGCTCTTTGCAGGCCAGTCAAGTTCTTCCACGCCGATCTCGACCAACCATTTCTGTATGGACCTCGCTTTGTGCACGGAGACATTGTCATGCTGAAACAGGGAAGGGCCTTCCCCAAACTGTTGCCACAAAGTTGGAAGCACATAATTGTCTAGAATGTATGCTGTATCATAAATATTTCCCTTCACTGGATCTAAGGGGCATAGCCCGAACCATGAAAAACAGCCCCAGAACAGTTTTCCTCCTCCACCAAACTTTACAGTTGGCACTGCATTGGGGCAGGTAGCGTTCTCCTGGCATCCGCCAAACCCAGATTCGTCCGTCGGACTGCCAGATGGTGAAGCGTGCTTCATCACTCCAGAGAACGACTTTCCACTGCTCCAGAGTCCAATGGAGGCGAGCTTTACACCACTCCAGCCAACACTTGGCAATGCGCATGGTGATCTTAGGCTTGTGTGCGGCTGCTCGTCCATGGAAACCTATTTCATGAAGCTCCCGACTAACAGTTATTGTGCTGACGTTGCTTCCAGGGGCAGTTTGGAATGCGGTAGTGAGTGTTGCAACCGAGGACCGACAATCTTTACGCACTTCAGCACTCGGCGGTCCCGTTCTGTGAGCTTGTGTGGCCTACCACTTTGCGGCTGAGCTGTTGTTGCTCCTAGACGTTTCTACTTCACAATAACAGCACTTACAGTTGACCGAGGCAGCTCTAGCAGGGCAGGAATTTGACGAACTGACTTGTTGGAAAGGTGGCATCCTATGACGGTGCCACGTTGAAAGTCACTGAGCTCTTCAGTAAGGCCATTCTACTGCCAATGTTTGTCTATGGAGATTGCATCAAATCAAAATCAAATCAAATTTTATGTCACAGGCGCCGAATACAACAGGTGTGGACCTTACAGTGAAATGCTTACTTACAAGCCCTTAAACAACAATGCAATTTTAAGAATGAATACCAAAAAAAGACCAAAAAAACATTAAATATCTAAATAATAAGGAATAAAAGTAACAAATAATTAAAGAGCAGCAGTAAAATAACAATAGCGAGGCTATATACAGGGGGTACCGGTACCGAGTCAATGTGCCGGTTAGTCGAAGTGTATTGGCTGTGTTCTCGATTTTATACACCTGTCAGCAACAGGTGGGGCTGAAATAGCCGAATCCACAAATTTGAAGGGATGTCCACGTACTTTTGTGTATATATAGTATGTTTTTTTCCTACCTCCCATCAGCTGCCTGACACCAATGCTAGGTCAGTGGTGCAGTAACACGGTTAGTTAGCCTACCAGACAGACGAGTGAGCGTGTGGTCTGAATGAGGGGCGCTAGCTGGGACTGGTAGAGGAAGAGCAGCTGTCCTAGGCTCCAGACAGAGGCTGCATGGTCAGGCAGCTTCATTACAAAGCTGGTTCTGTCTCAGTGTCTCTGGCTCTCTTTGGGACCCGCCACCAGACCCACAGAAAGGATGTGTTTGTCAGTCGGGTCTCAAATGCTGAATAATCAACTAGCCCTGTTCCTTTCTATCTCTTTCTGTGAGGCTTTTCTTTTTCTGCTTTGCAAAGCAGTTTTTCACTCATTCAAAGCTCTCAAAATAAGACAATCAAGCACAGTCTATTTCTTCTATTCAGAAGGCCCAGGCCAATTTCTTGCATTGAATTACATTTCTGAAATGCAGACTACTTTTTGGGGCTACCTCACATCTGTCCCCTTTTTCTTTTGTTTGTTCTTTTCGTATTTCAAACCGTTTGCTTTGTAGGCATTTTTTCTTGACACTGTTTGTCTCAAAAGCAGTCGCCACAGCCTGTTTGATGATTCAGCTAGCCCAGATGACATACAGTACCTCACTGAATGGGTGACCTTTTCATTTGGAGCTTTTGACAGAAGCGGGTTGCAGGCGCTCTATGCCCCGTGCTGCATGATGTGGCTCTTCTGGATGCAAATGCCAGCAGCCAATCACAGCAGCAGAGGCAAGGTGGCAGTGACTGTTGTCTGGGGCTAGTGCCAGGTTTAGACCTTACTGTTAAGCTCAGCGGTAGATAGGGATTTAACTTGGCTTGGCCTACCAGCTGAATGACCTTTGAAGTCTTATCTAACTGTCATCATGTGGGTGTGACAGTCAAGGGAAGGGTTACATCATTTTGTATGCTCACTAGGGATGCAAATGTAGATACATTTTGCTGCAGACTAACTGACCCTCATTAACAGGTCAACAAACGTAAAAAAATTTCCAAACAGTAAAATGAACGTGGACAACAGAAAATAGCCTACTATGTATGCATACAAGGAACATACATTTTTCATTAAGAGCTTAATGGAAACATGCAACAATAGCAAGTCTATCGTTTTACAGTCAAAAGGCTATAGCCTATTATTGAACATGCAATTCCTGTAATGAAGCAACTATTAAATAAAACTTCATTTTCAAACTTTTGCTAAAATGCAATTTGCGGGAGAAAAGTTCTAAACAGCAACCTAATGCGAGCGGATCCATATGTGACAGAGATGAATATCTGTTAGAAACTAAGGGGGCTTTCACACCAAATTGGTTTGGTGCGGTTTTTCTGAATACCCCCTTAGTTCAGTTCGTTTGGACTCGTGTGAACACTATCCGCACTATGGAGCGCACTAAACAACGCACCGTGGTTTGTTCAAAAAGGGTGGTCTCGGTCCGATTCAGTTTGTACCGTGGTGTGGTTAGCTGGAGGTGAGAACGCGGTCCGGACCAAACGCAGAAAAAGAACCAGAGTTGTGCATTATTATTATTATTATTATTGGTTGTTTGACATCACAACTTGACATCTCTAAAACATTCTGTGAGTAGCAGCTCATTTGAGTGCATCTGATGCAGGTTAAGGGAGACTGGGGGCTATACTGGGATATAGGCTACTGAATATAGACAGTTGGAGAGGCAATTTTGCTGTTTCCTCCTTCATGTTGTTGGAATACCAAGCAAAAGTAATATGAAGATTGGGACACACAAGTAATGCGTCATGATGATCATAAATGGATTTAACGTGAGCATATTTGTCCAATAAACAAATGACTTGCATGGACAAGTGGTTTTGTTGTGGAATTTTAGTTCGTTTGACATTTGGCAATGTGAAACCAACCAGACCAAATGGGAAAAAAAATACAATGTAACAAATACTGATTCAAACAATAGCTCAAAACTAGTGTGATAACTCCCTTAGAAAGATGGGGAATCTAATAGCAACCACTAGGATGGGTTGCTAATATGACTCGAATTTTGCCTTTGGCTTCTGGACAACAATTTTTTTTAAATGAAAACCAATAGAACAGTAAAGAAATGATGGTTAATGGCATGAGGAAGTCTTTCAAAAAAAATAAAAAAAATAATTGAGAAATAAAATAGTAGCTCTTTTTACTAGTGGCCAGCCCAAAAAATGTGCATACGATTGCATTTATAATTATTTGTTGCGCAGGGACTGGGGCTGATAAAACCACACGTTACACTCCATTAGCAGCTTTATGAGGTGCTCTCGAGCTGTCTGACAGGGGATGGGCTATTCCGCTCCTCAAACTAGGAGAATGCTATGTGATAAATAAGATACATGACGTCTAACGAAAATAGACACTCGCCAAATTTAATTCCACTAAATTATGCAAATTAACCGATAACCAAGACCAGTCAAATGTAGTTTCAGCAGCGGTTACCCATTAACATCCCTAATCTCACCTTGCACTGGAATGATAGCTATTAGATACCGGTACTCACTAACATTTTTACAAGAGGACCCTTCTCAAAATGGGCAATGTTGTGCTGCTTGCTGCTATAATGTTCCACTAAACATTTCAAAATGGCTGATCCTTTAGTTGTGGATGCAATGGCTTAGGCTATTTCCGCCAATCACATTGTTGTATACCAAATCCTACTGCCAGCGCGCCCCTCCTTCTGGCTCTCAACATTTCTTAATTAATTTCTTATGATAAACCCTGGTACTAGTCCCATTCGCACTAAAAGCATTAAAATAGTAGGGAGGCTAAGGACATGCTTGGAGGTATTGGCTTGCTGCAGCACTACAATCTCCCTAAACATCGTTGACCTAGTATTTGTGGGAACTCAGTCCTCTTCTGAACAATTGGCCATTGTCTCATTAAGGAGAGGGTCATCAGTGTCCATGCTGGTCTCAGTGCACAGCTTTGTATGGTTGATCCCGACTGCATCTAGTAGTCCTACGTCTCAATACAGTTGTTGGATTTGCAGTGTTTTCATCTTACCATCATTTCGCCTACTACAACACAGGCCATGACCTCCTAGTGGTAGGTCGAAGTTGTATGGTGTTTCTATACCCCTGAAAATCCTCTTCCTGCACTGACTCCATAATGGGATTCTCAGATCAGTTTGATCTCTTCTTTGGCTCCAGACCAGCTGGCACTGAGAGACGGGAAGGAGAGCCCTCCGGTGCGTCTGAGATGGGGTTTTTTTATAGTGAGAAAAACAAAACCTGAAGGATTCATTAAGTTCTGCCTTGGTGCGTGGTATGTGGGGGAGGATTCCCTCGGCTGGGCTGTACAGAATGGCCATATATAGACCTAGTTAGCAAGCTACTCAGTCAGTCAGGCCTGCAGTGCTGGTGGTGTCCCAGCGCTCTGCTCCCTGGGATGTGCCAACCTCTTTTAAACATCATGCCCCTCTCCTCCCTCACTACCCACCGGCTTCCACTCTGCAGTCCATGTCAGGCCACTACAGGGATGCTGGGAGAATATACCCATAGTCCCGTGGTGCTGACTCCTCCTGTGACCTCACTCTTTCACACTCCATCGCTTTCCTTCCACCTCTTTCCCTTCTCTCTAGTCCCTTTCTCTCAGTTTACCTGTGTGTAAACCCCTTTACTTCTCCTGTTTGCTCATGTCCTCAAACCCTCCCCCTACAAATCTCTCGCCCTCATGGAATTCCAGCTCTGCAGGCCCATGTCTGCTTTACCAGGGGGAGGATTTGGGGGGTGTGGACCCAGGGTGAGAGGTCTGCTGCAGCTCTAAATAGCTTGGCCCAGTTCTGTGATTTGTAAGAGGCACACTGGGGGTCACTGGTTCCAGTGGGAACCAACACTCTCTGTTTGACACGGTGCCATGACAGAGGCCACATGTACCCCCCCACCCACCCGCAGGTACAGAGGAAAGGTCATAGGTCATGAGTAGCATCAAACCCTCTGTGGCAGTAGCACTGTATAGGATCCATACTGGGATAGCTTCCATATTGTATGTGGGCTATAGCCTTTATACTTGCTTTGCTTTAACATTTCATCTGTCCTAAGATGGCATCAGAAACTTGTAGTTGGGATTTCAATTTCCTCACTTTAAGCTGTCTTTAATAATGGAGACTTATGGATGAAGATAATGTAACAGCGATTTACTTTTCCACGAATGAAAGGTAAACTATGTGAGGATGTTTCCCATGACCTAAACCCATGGCATCATGACGTCACCATAAAGCAGGGTTTCCCAGACTCGGTTCTGCCCCCCCCCCCCCCCCGGGTCCACGTTTTGGTTTTTGCCCTAGCACTACACAGCTGATTCAAATTATCAAAGCTTGATGATGAGTTGGTTATTTGAATCAGCTGTGTAGTGCTAGGGGAAAAAACCAAAACGTGCACCTGGGGGGGCCAGGACCGAGTCTGGGAAACCCTGCCATAAAGGATGTAGATGGGTTAAACAAAGAAGGAGAACTGGTGGCAGTGACGGATGATGCAAGACTGATGCAAGCACACCTGTCTGCCTCCTAATCGTCTAGACATCCCCAGTCTCTGCCCCTCCCTGTCTTTTCCTCCTTCCCTTCTCTCCTCTTTGTACCCCTTGGCCTTCTTTACCCAGGCTGCCTTGTGGGTAGTGGAGGGGGTAGGATAGGCAGGGTGTGGTGGTACTGTCTGTGGGTAGTGGAGGGGGTAGGCCAGGCAGGGTGTGGTGGTACTGTCTGTGGGTAGTGGAGGGGGTAGGCCAGGCAGGGTGTGGTGGTACTGTCTGTGGGTAGTGGAGGGGGTAGGCCAGGCAGGGTGTGGTGGTACTGTCTGTGGGTAGTGGAGGGGGTAGGCCAGGCAGGGTGTGGTGGTACTGTCTGTGGGTAGTGGAGGGGGTAGGACAGGCAGGGTGTGGTGGTACTGTCTGTGGGTAGTGGAGGGTGTAGGCCAGGCAGGGTGTGGTGGTACTGTCTGTGGGTAGTGGAGGGGGTAGGACAGGCAGGGTGTGGTGGTACTGTCTGTGGGTAGTGGAGGGGGTAGGATAGGCACGGTGTGGTGGTACTGTCTGTGGGTAGTGGAGGGGGTAGGCCAGGCAGGGTGTGGTGGTACTGTCTGTGGGTAGTGGAGGGGGTAGGCCAGGCAGGGTGTGGTGGTACTGTATTTGGGTAGTGGAGGGGGTAGGACAGGCAGGGCGCGGTGGTACTGTCTTTGGGTAGTGGAGGGGGTAGGACAGGCAGGGCGTGGTGGTACTGTCTTTGGGTAGTGGAGGGGGTAGGCCAGGCAGGGTGTGGTGGTACTGTCTGTGGGTAGTGGAGGGGGTAGGACAGGCAGGGCGCGGTGGTACTGTCTTTGGGTAGTGGAGGGGGTAGGACAGGCAGGGCGTGGTGGTACTGTCTTTGGGTAGTGGAGGGGGTAGGACAGGCAGGGCGCGGTGGTACTGTCTGTGGGTAGTGAAGGGGTAGGATAGGCAGGGTGTGGTGGTACTGTCTGTGGGGAGTGGAGTGGGTAGGACAGGCAGGGTGTGGTGGTACTGTCTGTGGGTAGTGGAGGGGGTAGGACAGGCAGGGTGTGGTGGTACTGTCTGTGGGTAGTGGAGGGGGTAGGACAGGCAGGGTGTGGTGGTACTGTCTGTGGGTAGTGGAGGGGGTAGGACAGGCAGGGTGTGGTGGTACTGTCTGTGGGTAGTGGAGGGGGTAGGATAGGCAGGGTGTGGTGGTACTGTCTGTGGGTAGTGGAGGGGGTAGGACAGGCAGGGTGTGGTGGTACTGTCTGTGGGTAGTGGAGGGGGTAGGATAGGCAGGGTGTGGTGGTACTGTCTGTGGGTAGTGGAGGGGGTAGGACAGGCAGGGTGTGGTGGTACTGTCTGTGGGTAGTGGAGGGGGTAGGCCAGGCAGGGTGTGGTGGTACTGTCTGTGGGTAGTGGAGGGGGTAGGACAGGCAGGGTGTGGTGGTACTGTCTGTGGGTAGTGGAGGGGGTAGGCCAGGCAGGGTGTGGTGGTACTGTCTGTGGGTAGTGGAGGGGGTAGGCCAGGCAGGGTGTGGTGGTACTGTCTGTGGGTAGTGGAGGGGGTAGGCCAGGCAGGGTGTGGTGGTACTGTATTTGGGTAGTGGAGGGGGTAGGACAGGCAGGGCGCGGTGGTACTGTCTTTGGGTAGTGGAGGGGGTAGGCCAGGCAGGGCGTGGTGGTACTGTCTGTGGGTAGTGGAGGGGGTAGGCCAGGCAGGGTGTGGTGGTACTGTCTGTGGGGAGTGGAGGGGGTAGGATAGGCAGGGTGTGGTGGTACTGTCTGTGGGTAGTGGAGGGGGTAGGACAGGCAGGGTGTGGTGGTACTGTCTGTGGGTAGTGGAGGGTGTAGGCCAGGCAGGGTGTGGTGGTACTGTCTGTGGGTAGTAGAGGGGGTAGGACAGGCAGGGTGTGGTGGTACTGTCTGTGGGTAGTGGAGGGTGTAGGCCAGGCAGGGTGTGGTGGTACTGTCTGTGGGTAGTGGAGGGGGTAGGATAGGCAGGGTGTGGTGGTACTGTCTGTGGGTAGTGGAGGGGGTAGGCCAGGCAGGGTGTGGTGGTACTGTCTGTGGGTAGTGGAGGGGGTAGGCCAGGCAGGGTGTGGTGGTACTGTATTTGGGTAGTGGAGGGGGTAGGACAGGCAGGGCGCGGTGGTACTGTCTTTGGGTAGTGGAGGGGGTAGGCCAGGCAGGGTGTGGTGGTACTGTCTGTGGGTAGTGAAGGGGTAGGATAGGCAGGGTGTGGTGGTACTGTCTGTGGGGAGTGGAGTGGGTAGGACAGGCAGGGTGTGGTGGTACTGTCTGTGGGTAGTGGAGGGGGTAGGCCAGGCAGGGTGTGGTGGTACTGTCTGTGGGTAGTGGAGGGGGTAGGACAGGCAGGGTGTGGTGGTACTGTCTGTGGGTAGTGGAGGGGGTAGGCCAGGCAGGGTGTGGTGGTACTGTCTGTGGGTAGTGGAGGGGGTAGGACAGGCAGGGTGTGGTGGTACTGTCTGTGGGTAGTGGAGGGGGTAGGCCAGGCAGGGTGTGGTGGTACTGTCTGTGGGTAGTGGAGGGGGTAGGCCAGGCAGGGCGTGGTGGTACTGTCTGTGGGTAGTGGAGGGGGTAGGACAGGCAGGGTGTGGTGGTACTGTCTGTGGGTAGTGGAGGGGGTAGGCCAGGCAGGGTGTGGTGGTACTGTCTGTGGGTAGTGGAGGGGGTGGGCCAGGCAGGGTGTGGTGGTACTGTCTGTGGGTAGTGGAGGGGGTAGGCCAGGCAGGTTGTGGTGGTACTGTCTGTGGGTAGTGGAGGGGGTAGGACAGGCAGGGTGTGGTGGTACTGTCTGTGGGTATAGAGGAGGGTGTCCTCCCAGCAGTGCTGAGCAATTAGTGCTTTTTGAGATCGATTCCATTTCGGTTTAAATAGAAAAAAATAAACATTAAATGCTCTTTGCATTATGTGGGTTGAGTGCTGTAACAACACAGAATAAAACAACTAATACAAGTCCCATGATGGTAGTGACTGCCCATTACTGCTTATCACGTATTAACCATCATTTATTCACATGAATTTACTTTTATAAAATATTTCAGTTGTTGTGTATATTACATTTGTTTTATTTGATGACTTTATTATTTCATTCCAAGTCATCATCTCATCTCTATAGAGCTGCTGCCTATGCTGTCTGACAAAATCACTATTTTAGTAGTTCTTCAAAGTAAATAAGGCATACTTTTATGACTGCTTAATACCAACAATCTCTTAGATCATGTATTTTCAGGTAGAGATTCTTCTCTCCATACCCACAAAGACCGGACAAGTAGGCGCACAATGGATTATGGACATTGTAGTCAATTACCGCGTTTTCTGCCCTGAACTATGTAGCATATTGGCTTGTTGGAAACTACAACCCCCTACTATACTGAACAAAAATGTAAACGCAACGGTTTTACTGAGTTACTGTTCATATAAGGAAATCAGTCAATTGAAATACATTCATTAGGCCCTAATCTATGGATTTCACATGACTGCGCAGGGGTTGCAGCTATGGGTGAGATCTTTTATTTCAGCTCATGAAACCTGGGACAAACACTTTACATGTTGCGTTTTATATTTTTGTTCAGTATACATCGCACAGTTCAGGCTTGATCTGATTTATCTCTAGAAAAACTGTGCATTGAGCTCAGAAAAAAATGAACTAAATGGAATTCAAATAATTCTGAAAAATAATATACATTTCGGTTCATCGCTCAGCACTACCTCCCAGGACAAGCTGTGTAATGCTGGTGCCATATGGGAGGAGCCAGCACACTGAAGACTGTCTGGCCAACCCAGGAGGAGGAGTTAGAGGGAGCATCGGAGCAAAGCGGCAGGGAGGATGCTGGCCTGGGGTCCATTTTGGCTCCTTGTTACATCCACTAGGCCCTTTGGTGTTCCCAGATCCTCCCAGTCCGCTAATAGTTCTTCCATCAGATCTGTTTAACGCCAAAGTGGTATGGGCGAGGGACCAAAATGGAACCAGTATGAAGAAAAGTGAAAGATCCTCTTGAACATCCAATCTCCTATACACAGATCTGTATTTTGGGTAGCTTTGGAAACATCATGCCTCTGTGAGGTGTTCACAGCAGCAGTGTTGAGCTCCAGGACACAGGCCTGTTAATGTTAATGTGCGCCATGCAGCAGGAAGCTAACCGGCCTGCACACCGTTAAATGGTGCTAGCTGTGGGTTAACCGCTATTTATAGCCTAGCCTTCCACAGTTAGTGGGAGGCACAATTGTAGGTTAGTATGTTGGGAATGGGAGTGGTGGGCCATAGGCAGTAGGCATGTCTCTGTGGGTTAACCCCATGCTGTCTACACAGACTATAGTCTAGCTTCTATTACCGTCTCCGTACAAAAATGAATGTACCAATCACAGATCGCCCCCTTTAATCTCTGCTCTAGCAAGGTAGTATTTGGTACTACGCTGGAAACCTTGCCTTCAATTCCATTTGAGTGCGCAGACCAGGATGGTGACAGCTACTGAAGCCTATCCCAGGCCTAACTGCCTGGTGGGTGTCTGGCTTCTGGCCCTCTGGGGTCAGCTGGTCTGGTGTTGAATGTGTCACCCACTCTGTGGCAGGGCCAAGGTCTCACCCTGTGTCACAGTGGCTGTGTCTAGGCTTGACAGTTCATGCAGCTTTAGTATTCCGATCATAGAGTTCTGATCATGGTATTCCGAACGCGTCATGCATCTATACCTACATTTAAATGTGTCTACCATGTCCACAATGTGTCCGGATTCCCTTTTCCTGCGCTTTATTCAAATGCCAGTATGCATTCTACAAACGGTGGAATAGGCAAAATATGATAAAACAACTGATGGCAGTAGCTAACTACTGTAGCTAACTAGCCAGATAACCTCAGTAGCTAGCAAGCAACTCTAAATGGATTGCAAACAGGTTAGCATAACTCTAGCCAAACAAAAATATAGTTTTTCTAAATATTAGCTAGCTGGCTACCTTTTTATGAGGCCAGCAAACACGTTATTAAGAAAAGGTGTCTAGGTTCCAAAACAAAAGGCTTCTGGAGACTTCTGGGAGGAGTGCTGATGACGTCACCCACTGTATGCGCTTTCGGTAGCCTGAATGCGTCCAGACTGAGGAGAAATCCTCACACAGTGCATCCCTGTCCACTTCCTGAAGTGTTCAGCCAGATCTGAACACAATCAGACCACAAAGCATCTAGACCCGTCTTTTCAATGCGATCTTCGTATTCTGATAGCAGAAGGCGCATGTAAGTGTCAAGCGTAGACCTGACCAGACACACCTAGTAGTCACCTTCAGACACGGTCTGTCCCTACACTGTGGCCTTATCTGTCCACGTGCTCACACTTTGTGTGTGTGTGTGTGTGTGTGTGTGTGTGTGTGTCTTCCCTACACACAGTCCAGTGAAGCTCTTTTGTCTCCTATCACCCCCTACACTGGCCCTCGCTCTAATGGCTGTCACAAGACCCACACTGCCCCTGGGCTGTCCACACCACTGCCTGAACACAACTCTGCTTTGTGTGTGTGTAAGTGTGCATGAGGAGCGACCCGTTGAGCCACCTCATTATCATACAGGGACACAAAAGCCCCCCGCGATCGAGACAGCGTTCCCATTCAGGGCTGCAGCCCAGTCTGAGCTTTGTCCAACAGACTTTCCGTTCCCTTCGGTGTCAGGTTTCTCACTTAGCACCTCGTCGGTTCTATCCACAAACAAGCAGGTGAAATAGACCACGCTTTGGGTATATCGAACGCAACTCCGTTTTTATGGTAGATACACTATTAGGAACTGAAGAGTTGCCTCTTCCCTTGAGACCACATCCCATTCTCTCCAAGCGCTGAAGGAAAACAACTTGTTTTGGGTCGAGTAGTGTTTCTTCAGAGGCCGGTACTGTAGCAGCTGCACTCTGATCAAAAACAGCTGCATTATTGACTGGTCTCTCCTCTCACAGCCCACTCAGCCTGGCTGGCTTCTCTGGTCTCTCCTCTCACAGCCCACTCAGCCTGGCTGGCTTCTCTGGTCTCTCCTCTCACAGCCCACTCAGCCTGGCTGGCTTCTCTGGTCTCTCCTCTCACAGCCCACTCAGCCTGGCTGGCTTCTCTGGTCTCTCCTCTCACAGCCCACTCAGCCTGGCTGGCTTCTCTGGTCTCTCCTCTCACAGCCCACTCAGCCTGGCTGGCTTCTCTGGTCTCTCCTCTCACAGCCCACTCAGCCTGGCTGGCTTCTCTGGTCTCTCCTCTCACAGCCCACTCAGCCTGGCTGGCTTCTCTGCTGGCCTAAAGATATTCACAGACCTCTGCTGTCTGAAAAGGTAACCTCTTTATATTGCGCTATGTTTGACCAGGGCCCACAGGGAATAGGGTCCCATTTCAGACACCGACCAAGCTTCAACTCCTCTCCTTCAGTCTCTCGCTGACTGTCTCTCACATGTGTTGCTCTATATCAGATCTGAGAATGCACAGACTTCTTGGTGGTTGTAGGAGGTCTGGTCTGTCTGTTAGTGAGGTAGGGGCAGCAGTGGGTCAGTTGGCTGGTATGTGTAGTAGATCCAGTATAGGACAGACTGCCTCTGCCTGCCTGGGCTGTCTCCTACTGCTGCTCACAGGCCATTTCTCTCTCACCACTGCTCATCTGGTTTGTGTTGAGAAGAAGAGGGGGGCATCAATATACCTTCCTGATCTGTGTGTGTGTTTATGCTTTCTGTGTATTTGTACAAACTGATTTATCTGTGTGTGTAGCCTAGCCTAGACATTGCCTGCCCCAAGGTGGATTAGCTCGTCACCCAACGCCTGTACCCCCTCTACCCTCCCACTCTCCCTGCTCAAATGTTACCTTACATCTTCATCTGACCCCTCCCCCCCGGGGCTATCAGCCCCCCATTACCAGCCAGCTCACCTCCCTTTACACTGCCTTTGATGTGCTAGGCCAACCTTTATGGCAGCTAGGCTATATGCTTTAGCATTGTGTGGGATAACATGGATGGATAGCAGTAACAACATGGATGGATAGCAGTAACAACATGGATGGATAGCAGTAACAACATGGATGGATAGCAGTAACAACATGGATGGATAGCAGTAACAACATGGATGGATAGCAGTAACAACATGGATGGATAGCAGTAACAACATGGATGGATAGCAGTAACAACATGGATGGATGGATGACCATCCGTTAGAGCAAGCCAGTTTGTTGTGAGCCATCTTATTACAATGTAATGATGATGTGAAGTGATTTCAGCATTCTGTCATTCCTTTGGGCAGCTCCGCCTCTTGTGGGAGATAGCCTATGTGTTGCCAGGGAATCGTTGAGAAGGATGACTAGGAAGGAATGGGAAAGTGGTGAGATTGGCTTCTGGTTTTACTGGATGAATGTAGAAGAACAGAGGAGAGGGTTTCAGTGCTGTTTAGAGATATTGTGTAGAATGGCCTACTAGCTAATAGTGTGTCAGTGTGATTTGTCTTCTTCTGGTTGTAGTCTAAGGAGTGGGGAGGTCGTATGTACACCTAGTGAGCTCCGGTCTGGAGTGGGGAGGTCGTATGTACACCTAGTGAGCTCCGGTCTGGAGTGGGGAGGTCGTATGTACTCCTAGTGAGCTCCTGTCTGGAGTGGGGAGGTCGTATGTACACCTAGTGAGCTCCGGTCTGGAGTGGGGAGGTCGTATGTACTCCTAGTGAGCTCCTGTCTGGAGTGGGGAGGTCGTATGTACACCTAGTGAGCTCCTGTCTGGAGTGGGGAGGTCGTATGTACACCTAGTGAGCTCCGGTCTGGAGTGGGGAGGTCGTATGTACACCTAGTGAGCTCCTGTCTGGAGTGGGGAGGTCGTATGTACACCTAGTGAGCTCCGGTCTGGAGTGGGGAGGTCGTATGTACACCTAGTGAGCTCCGGTCTGGAGTGGGGAGGTCGTATGTACTCCTAGTGAGCTCCTGTCTGGAGTGGGGAGGTCGTATGTACACCTAGTGAGCTCCGGTCTGGAGTGGGGAGGTCGTATGTACACCTAGTGAGCTCCGGTCTGGAGTGGGGAGGTCGTATGTACTCCTAGTGAGCTCCGGTCTGGAGAGTTGGAGAGAGGCCATAACATCTGGCTGTGGTTAGGGGCTTTATGGAGTGTCTGGAGCTGGCTGCTCAGTGATAACCCCCTGCTTCAGGCAACCTCTCCAGGGCCACAGTATCAGACCAGGGACCTCAGTGGCCCGCTAAATGCCCCTCAGTCAGTCTGCTCCTGCCCTGGCTGCTGTGTCCGGACAGGGCCTCTGTAGCTCAGAGCTCCAGCAGGTTAGGGTTGGAGGATGGGGCTGAAGGTGAGGTGATTGTTTGTGTTGTGTGATAGTGGAGGGGGGTTTAGGACTGAAATGGGTGAGGGAACTGGCTGGAGCAATGGGGACCCTCCTGAAGCCTTATCTCACACCGATTGGTTGATAGATCATCTTCCACTTCCTGTCTATAGCCTACATTCCTTCCTGCTTTATTTTCTAGTCCACCCCACCCCATGACCTGAATCTGAGACATGAGAAACCAGTGGGCACAAAAAGACATTCACGTCACAAGTAGTGAATTGACCTACATATCCAACAATGTTAGGATGGATTCCTCCTCATTTTCTGGATAAAATTGACATTTTCTTCCAAAGATTGTCACCCAAGCATCATGCTTAAGGACTGCGTTCTCTGGCCTCACAGAGGAGTGGGGGGACACAGGGGGTGAAAACTGAACCTCTCCAATGCACCTGTGACCTTTCACCTCGACCAAAGGCTTGTGTGTCTCGACGGGGACTCGAGTGATAAGTAATGTCACTGATGTTTTTATAGACAGCGGCCCCGGGATCAAAGTTGAAAGGATTATAAGTCCTGAGAGTGAAGGCATGAAGGCTTTCGTCTCCTCCTTAGCTGGAGAGAATAAGCTGCTTGGCTTTTGTCATTAACCACGCATATTTTCAATTGACTGTGGAATGTTCACTCATAATAGGCTAGATGGAGATGGTCCAGAGATGGTCGTCAAGTGTGTGTGCGTTTGTACGCGTCTTGTTCAGATACACCGCTGCTTCTGTCATCAAACACAATACTGCTGTATCCATTATAAAACACACTGTAGCCCCACACTAGTGGAAATCCCCATTGTGGTTTCGATCCAGATAATTATTAGCAGCTTTTATCTCTGTTTTGAGGGGTTGGAGACTGAGGGGGGGTAAGATACTATTTCTGTCTGTTTATGTAAGGAGTGAGTGGTGCTGAGGGAGAGGGGAGAACTGTGGGAATGTTTGTTCAGCACAGAGATTGTAGCCTCAGTCCATGTCTATGTCTGTTTGGATGCTAGTGATTGTGCTGTATCTATGCTAGGCTTAACCAGCCACATGACATTACACAGTGGAATGAATCAAAGTGATGATGGTTGTCTATGGAAATAACTCCTATGGTTGGTCACCTGTTCCGCTATGTACACAGCTAACATGGGTTTTACTGTGAGAAGGCATGTTTTGCAAGTTCAAGTGACACACACAGACTTATTAACCTTAACCCAGCTGATCAGTGTGTTATTGTTACCATCGGTTGACCTCGTGATTACTGACCTGCTATCCTTTCTCTTCATCTCTACAGGGGAGACATGTCAAAACTGGACAGCTGGCTGCCATCAAGGTCATGGACGTCACAGAGGTAAAGAAGTTCAGACTAACTGTAACACCCCTGTGTGTGTGTGTGTGTGTGTGTGTGTGTGTTGTTCAAGGAGGATGTTGCGTGGCCGGGTCTATTGGTGAAACAATGTAGTCTGAAGCCGAGCTGAGATGACCTTTCACATTTCAAAACAAAACAAACTGCCCACTCTGCCTGTTTATTTGTCAACCAGGTCTTTCAGATCAGCCAACCATTGTCTTATTTGGGCCTCAGATTAAAGGGTAAATGGCCTAACGTCAGGTGGTTTTGCAGGGTTATTACATTGACATTGACGCAAAGGGGCTTACCCAAGGTTGTTGAAAGTGTGTTATATAAATTGTTCTATTTCTGATTAGGCTAAATGTTTATTTCTGGGAGAGAGAAAAATGCTTTGAAAATGCTACCTTCGATTGCTTGGGGGAAGTACAAGCTCTTGACTTATTTTTAGCCTTTGATATACACTATATATACAAAAGTATGTGGACACCCCTTCAAATTAGTGGATTCGGCTATTTCAGCCACACCCGTTGCTGACAGGTGTATAAAATCGAGCACACAGCCATGCAACACTCAATACAGAGTTTCAAACTGCCTCTGGAAGCAACAAGCTTCATGAAATGGGTTTCCATGGCCGAGCAGCCGCACACAAACCTAAGATCACCATGTGCAATGACACGCATTGGCTGGAGTGGTGTAAAGCTCGCCTCCATTGGACTCTGGAGCAGTGGAAACGCATTCTCTGGAGTGATGAATCACACTTCACCATCTGGCAGTCCGACGGATGAATCTGGGTTTGGCGGATGCCAGGAGAACGCTACCTGCCCCAATGCATAGTTCCAACTGTAAAGTTTGTTGGAGGAGCAATAATGGTCTGGGGCTGTTTTTCATGGTTCAGGCTCCTTAGTTCCTGTGAAGGGAAATCTTAACGCTACAGCATACAATGACATTCTAGACGATTCTGTGCTTCCATCTTTTTGGCAACAGTTTGGGGAAGGCCCTTTCCTGTTTCAGCATGACAATGCCGCCGTGCACAAAGCGAGGTCATACAGAAATGGGTTGTCGAGATCGGTGTGGAAGAACTTGACTGGCCCGCCCAGAGCCCTGACCTCAACCCCATCAAACACCTTTGGGATGAATTGGAACTCCGACTGTGAGCCAGGCCTAATCGCCCAACATCCGTGCCCGACCTCACTAATGCTCTTGTGCCTGAATGGAAGCAAGTCCCCACAGCAATGTTCCAACATCTAGTGGAAAGCCTTCCCAGAAGAGTGGAGGCTGTTATAGCATGAGTTAGCAAACTCATCATTAGAATAGGCTAGTCCACATGGAAATTCCTACATGTCTTCGAGGTCCCATTTACATTTCAGGAAGAAAACTTTGACTTCTCCATAATCAGCTGCTCGTAAATCTCAGTATAATAAGCAGAGATCATTACAGCTAAAGCCAGTAGGATGTTTTATGGTTAAATTACGTCATTTTCAGGCAGGCAGGAGGGCAGCCCTTTGCTCTCTCTATGGCATTCTGCTTTTATCTACTGAAAGAGGACCTCCCAGTGAATATAGAACTAGCAGGGCCACACACACAGACCCTAATGAGACCCTCCTCCCCCCCCTCCCCTTAACCCAAGCAACTTGTGGTTTGTTTTATGATATAGCCTTTGCAGTATAGGCCTGCCATGTGGCCCATGTCGTTTTAAGATAACGTTTACTGTTAAACATTGCCGAAGTAAAATTCCGTCGCCCTAATTCTCAAATGCCAATGTGGTCATTCTGGTTCTAGACCAGTTTCTCTATGCTTATGCCCTGACTTGCCCCCTGCCTGCCACTCCCTGCTGACAGTCATGAGTAAGACTCTGATGGAGTGTTGCCCAACCGTTTCCTGCCATGGGTGTCATAGGGCATGTCTCACCTGGTTTCCACTAGTTACCACAGCCACAAAGTTAAGATTGTTTTCATGAATTGTTACGATATAGATAGGTCTTAATTTAAGGTTGGGGTTAGGCATAAGGTTAGCATTCTGGCTAAGGTTAGGTTTAAAATAACATTTTAAGAACAGAAATGGTAGAAATAGGCGAGGTTTATGACTTTGTGGCTGTGGTAGCTAGTGACGACCCACTCACCCCCCGTTACGTCGTCATACACCTGCCCTGATATAGCCTCTAGTCTAAGATATGAGGGATAGATATAGTGAGATTTCACCACCATCGGCTAGATTACATACACAGACAGAAGTACAGTCATATGTAGCTTCACCCTGCCAGGTAGAAGAGCACCTGTTATCTCAACAGCTCTCTGTTGTCCTGGGAAACCATTACACTGTAGCTGAGAGAGTGAGAGGTGAGCATGGCAGTACTGGGCTCTACTGTTAGTCAGCTCTCTGCTCTGCTCTCCCAGTTTAAATGCCTGGCTGTGCTACGCTTTGTTGTACCCTTCGACCTACATGGTGCTGCGTTAACCGCTTGAATGATAACGGCAATGAAATTAAAATGTCCGCCTAAAGAGACAATGACATAACCGAAAGTGAATCCCCCCTCATTTCTGTCCCAGTGATTGTCAGGAGTGCTCAGCCAGCCCGCCTGTCCCTGTTCACGTGACACGGGAGCTAACGACCAGGCTTTCACAGCTGTGAATAATGATCCAAACAGCTGCAGGAAACATGGGAAAGAGAGAGGAGAGGGAGAGTAGCAATATGGCTGCCAGCACAGCCAACAGACAGCCTCTACCTGCTGGCACTGGAAGCGTCTGGTGGAAGAACTGTGTTCGCATACTTACGTGCATCTTTAAACACACCATCACTGTAACTGCGTTGCTATTCACGAATGTCCCCATCATTCAGACTCCTCCCTTTCCAACAGGGGTTTCTGTAAGACAAGGGGAATTACACTGGTTGAGTGTTCAGTTAGTGTCACTGTTAATCAGTGTCAAGTTGTTGCAACGGAAGAGATCAAGCTAATGGTGGGGTGACCTTTTGCTGTCCTCCTCACGGTTTTCAAGTGAGGTGGGGGAGGGAGGCTGTTTGTGGTGGGTCTCACTTGAAGGGGTTAGGCGTGCTCAACTTTACACTGGAATAAGCGATGTCCGCGTTTGTACGCGCATCCAACAAGTTTCATCTCCGAGGGGCAGAAAGCAAAAACACCAGTGATTTTGAGGGGTTGTGTGTGTATAGGTCATTGCTGTGTAAAACACCAGTGATTTTGAGGGGTTGTGTGTGTGTGTGTGTGTGTGTGTGTGTGTGTGTGTGTGTGTGTGTGTGTGTGTGTGTGTGTGTGTGTGTGTGTGTGTGTGTGTGTGTGTGTGTGTGTGTGTATATAGGTCATGGATGTGTGGAATAGGGATATCACATTGTAATCATTCTACTGCTGAAAAGCCTGATTTTAAAATACATCTCCTCTCTCCTGTAATTGTACATATATAATGTGTAGGCATGGGCTCTAATGGAATACCAGTTGTTTAGCTGGGGGGTTTCACGTATACATGTACAGTCGTGTTAGGGATGTGACAATTTGTTAATCGGTTTGCCATAAAAATGATACGAAAAATGTATAACATTTCTCGTCAATCCACAATGCAGCTACGCTGCTGCCAGCAACGGTTTGGGCCTCACGGTGCGTCCCTTTCAGAAGGTTAATCATTTCACCTGGACTACATTTACTGTACCTCAATTCCACCTCGCAAAGTTTGCATTTCCTACTCATTTAACTTCTCAAAGTATTGCCATACACGACTTGGCTGCTGTCGCTTAACGTGATGAGGTAATGTTGGAGTATCGACTCCAAAATAATTGATTCCTCTACTCCTGGCACGTTGACTCCAATTTCTGTTTGTCCTTGCACGTCGACTCCCATGTCAAGATTCGATTCCGCAAAGAATCGACTCCTAAGATTCAGTATTTTTGGAACGGAGGAGACCTATTAGTTGCCATAATTCCTAGAAGACAAACACTCTTTCATAACGAGGGACGGAGAGAGAGGGGAGGGGCACAGTATAGGCAGGTTGGCCACCAGGCAGACAGTCAACCGTGCACTAGGCCCATCTCACAGTGGAATGCTGTACACACTCGCATCATTAGCGAAGAGAAAGAGCAGGCGAGCCAGCGTGAGGGAGACGGCGGAGGGGGCGGAGGGGGCGGAGGGCGGAGGGGGCGGAGACGGCGGAGGGGGGAGGGGGCGGAGGGGGCGGAGGGGGCGGGCAGAACCGTGCTCATATGTCTTGGTAATCTGTCTCTTGTCTTGCCTGATTCACAAATTCACCAAAGTAGCCTAAAGTTCGCCTCTTCCTCTCTGGTTTTATTTAAATTACACAACTTTCTCCAGGCCTTTTATAGACTATGGTCTAGTTACGCTATAACACAGAAAATAATATATAACTGAACTGTGATTTTAATTTTGTGGAAAGAAACAGTTTTTCTGTTTGGGATTTTTCTTAATGTTAAGGATCTCAATTTCGTTTAAACGTTCACACCCCTAAGTCGAATAGAGAGATGGGTTACAGATAGCATAATGGATTCTGTCTGCCATGGACCACACACAATCACACACACACACACACACACACACACACACACACACACACACACACACAAGATACACACATCATTAATACCCAAACAAAGAAGTCGTTAGAACAGTGTGTGTACTGCGTAGCCAAGATGTCACATTGTTTAGGGGGCATGGATGAATGAGGGTTTAATTCTCCCCTACAAAGGCACTTATCAACCCCCACAAGACTTGACGTTTGTGGAATGTGGGAAATGATTGACTATTATCCATCTGTAACCATCCACACACGATAGTGATTTTCCTACGAAGTCTTCCTCCTGCGGCATTCTCTATTTTTTTTCTCTTTATCTAATGACTAATGGTTTCTGTGTCTGTAGGATGAAGAGGAGGAAATCAAACTGGAGATCAATATGCTCAAGAAGTACTCCCATCACAGAAACATTGCCACATACTATGGTGCTTTTATCAAGAAGAGTCCCCCGGGGCATGATGACCAGCTATGGGTGAGTGTCTAGCCAGAGGGTTTCCCAGTGGCTGTTTAGTTAAATCATCGTAGCTGGTATATCTACAGCATCATGAATCAGAGCAATATCCCTAACTCTTTTACTGTTTTGACACTCATTTAGCCTTAGAAGTGCTTATCTATGTGTCTGACTCTGAGTATTGTGTGTTTTGTGTCCTGTAGCTTGTGATGGAGTTCTGTGGGGCGGGCTCCATCACAGACCTGGTGAAGAACACTAAAGGCAACCAGCTCAAGGAGGACTGGATCGCCTACATCTCCAGAGAAATCCTCCGGGTGAGCCTCTCCTCTCCTCCGTCCCCCTCCATCCCCTCCTATTTCCTTTAACTTACTTCTCCTGTCTTCAGTCTCCTTGTTCATTGCGTAATACATATGTTAAAGCTATTCAGTAAATAGAAAGGGGACAAGTCTTTACCCGCCACTACATCAATGCTCAGCTCTGGCCTTAGACATGTGGTCTCATCTCTACACACCTCCCTCTCCTCCTCCTCCTCCTCTTCCTCCTCCTCCCCCTCTTCAGGGACTGGCCCACCTGCACGCCCACCACGTCATCCACCGTGACATCAAGGGACAGAACGTCCTGCTCACAGAGAACGCCGAGGTCAAGCTTGGTGAGGGACATCATGTTTTGTATGTTACGGACAACAACCCTGATTGGTCTAAACCCTGCAGCTGCCTATCACAGAGCTCCAAAATCATGGCCATTTTAGCCAGTCACCTAGTCTAGATGTTTACGGCAATGCAGTTGTATATAACTCGTTTCAACTAGTCTCTTCTGATTGGTTGTCTTGCAGTGGACTTTGGCGTGAGTGCCCAGTTGGACCGGACGGTGGGGAGGAGGAACACCTTCATCGGGACACCCTATTGGATGGCGCCCGAGGTCATCGCCTGTGACGAGAACCCTGAGGCCACCTACGACTACAGAGTAAGACCCTCTTCCACACAATACTAAGATGTTGGAACCCAGGTTTTAACCTGCCACCTATGTCCTCCTTGAGATCTTTAGCTACTGGTAACTTTAGCTACTGCTACAATGTGGGGTAGATTACAAGTGTCTGCTTGGTAGAGTATGTTGCTCTTCAGTATCTGATGTAGTGATTGTTTTCGCTATGTCTGATGTCTCTCTCCTCTTCCAGAGTGACTTGTGGTCCACTGGAATCACTGCCATTGAAATGGCTGAAGGAGCTCCTCGTAAGTACCTGCCTTCCACATGTCACACCTCGATCTCTTTTAGCTCGACCTCTTTTCTCTCACGTTAAATGGCAGATCTATTGGTTCCTTCTGCCCATGTCTTTGCTTTTCTCCCTGTCATGTGTATACTGATTCCCTCCTTTTATGCCTTCTGATGTGTGTTCACTTTCAGCACTGTGCGACATGCATCCGATGCGAGCACTCTTCCTCATCCCAAGGAACCCTCCCCCGCGACTCAAGTCCAAGAAGTGGTAAGTTAGAGGTCTCCTCTCCCCCTCCTCTCTGAACAGCTGTGGCACACTGGGAGGAAGACCCGTTGGCTTACTGCGAGGCTCCTCAGCCCTCGTTCTGGGGGAAAACGCAACCCTCTGAGACTTTCCACTGGCACGGGTGAATTTACCATTATGACCGCTTTTCTTCTGCGACAGGCTTTTCCCAGAATATTCATTGTATATAAGTTATGAAAGGCTCACTGGATTTCTGTCCAAATGGATAAAACAGGATCTTCCTATTTCAGACACTTCAGTTCTTTCAGTAACTTCTCAGGCTCTTTTGGTGGTTAGTTTAGTTTCAGTCTGTCAGATTTGTTGTCTTGTCAGTGGGTTGTAGAAGATGGATTTATTTTATGTCAGACAACAAGCCCCTCAGACTACATGATTACTGGTGGTAATACAACTATCAATTTCATTAGAGGCCTCATCTGTCTTGACCCCTCTCTCTCCCTCCCTCCCCCTCAACAAACCCCCCCCCCCCCCCCCAGGTCTAAGAAGTTTTGCAGCTTCATCGAGGGCTCCCTGGTGAAGAACTACAACCAGCGCCCCCCCACCGAGCAGCTGCTCAAGCACCCCTTCATCAGGGACCAGCCCAACGAGAGGCAGGTCCGCATCCAACTCAAAGACCACATTGACCGCACCAAGAAGAAGAGGGGTGAGAAAGGTGAGTGTGTGCCTCTCTACCTGTTTAATCACAGTCTTAAAGTAATACTGTGAAAATTATGATAAAGCACTTTTAGTTTAAGAGCTGTTTGAAAAGACCGCCTGAAATTTCTGCCTGTTTTGGTGGGATGGAGTTTTGGCCTGCCTGGTGAAATCAACAGGCGGTAAATTAGTTAATAGACCAATGAGAAAGAGTTCCAAACCTCTCTGCCAATAATGGCAAGTTTTCAGTTTTCCCCTCCCCACTCCCAGACACTTCTAGAAAAATTATTGCTTGAGAAAATTATCTTTGCTAAGAAGCTATTTTTGTTTCTTTTTGACAATTTTAATTGAAAACAATCACAGTAAGGTACTTAATTGTTACCCAGAAATGATTTGATATGGAGATAAAAACGGCTGCATTGGGTCTTTAACATGCTTTACATTTACATTGAATAGCCCATGTTTGTTTGTACGTCTTGTCACACTATCCACGTATTGTTTTTCAGACGAGACTGAATATGAGTACAGCGGGAGTGAGGAGGAAGAGGAGGATGCTGCAGAGCAAGAGGGAGAGCCTAGGTAATGTCTTAGTGTTGCACCTTTATGTACACTGTTCATTTCGCAATTCACAATCTAGCGGGATAGCTCGGCTCACTTTCCACCAGTGTAGCGAACATCCACCTGGAATCGCTAAATACAACTCCACCCATCTGACACAGAAACTAACTAACTATTCCCTTGAACTAAATCATGAACTAACTCCCTATTCCCTTGAACTAAGTCATGAACTAACTCCCTATTCCCTTGAACCAAATCATGAACTAACTCCCTTTTCCCTTGAACTAAATCACTATTCCCTTGTATCCGCTCGTCCACCCTGCAGCTCCATCGTGAACATGCCGGGGGAGTCGACGCTGCGTAAGGACTTCATCCGGCTGCAGCAGGAGAACAAGGAGCGCTCCGAGGCGCTGCGCCGACAGCAGCTCCTGCAGGAGCAGCAGCTCCGGGAGCAGGAGGAGTACAAGCGCCAACTACTGGCAGAGAGGCAGAAACGCATTGAGCAACAGAAGGAGCAGAGGAGGCGACTGGAGGAGGTAGAGTTAATAAACATGAACTCATTGATTTTGAAGTAAAACTTGTATGTAGAATTTAGCGGTGTGCCCAGTACTTGGACAAAACGAGGACAGTGTGTGGTTCTGCATGCTCTGAATAACTCGATTGGCTAGCTCTGCTTTGTGTAAAGAAATGGGCGGGGTGTAGGTTGATCCTGCAGCAATGATTGGACAGAGCGAAACTGTGATCACCCCATAGAGGTAGATAGAGGGCGAACTTGGATAGCCCACAGTGGTGCAGACCATGCTGCCATTCAGAGAAGACTGCCATTACAAGGATAAAAGGTGTACTATATTTCTAGATCTATGGACTATCTTCTCCTCCTCGCTTGATAAATTCACCAAAGCCTGTATTTGACTTCCCATCCTCTCTTGTTTTCCTCAAATCATTCAGATCACTGCTACTATGGACAATCATTGCCCTAGTAGCAGTGATATCTCATAATATCTTTGAACAGGGAATCCCAACTAGAATTTCAGCTCTCCCTGTGTGTCGTATCCCTGAGGTTCTCTCTCTGTCGCCCCCTCCTGGTGCCTCACAGCAACAGCGACGCGAGCGCGAGATGAGGAGGCAGCAGGAGCGCGAGCAGCGCCGCCGCGAGCAGGAGGAGAAGAGGCGCATGGAGGAGATGGAACGACGGCGGAAAGAGGACGACGAGCGCCGGAGGGCGGAGGAGGAGAAGAGGAGGAGCGACCGTGAGCAGGTAGCTCTTTTAAATGAAAGAAGCACTCAAGTTTGCCTACATGCTGCGTAGTTTTGTCACTTCCTGTATTTCATCCAATCACAGAGGCCGTTGTGTTTGATTGACAGGAGTACATTCGTCGGCAGCTGGAGGAGGAGCAGAGGCACCTGGAGATCCTGCAGCAGCAGCTCCTCCATGAACAGGCCATGCTCCTGGTAAGCAATCTGCATCCTACCACTCTTACTCTCCAGGGGCGCGTTCAGGAGGGCGCAACGTTACAGAACATTCAGAAATTGGTTACGTAGAACACCCATGAGTCTTTGTCATGTAGAACAGGGAATGGTTTCAGGAACTCTATTCTATTACATTTGTATTGACAACGTTCTAAATGTTGCACCCCACTGAGAAAGCCCCTGTTTTCAAGACTGGATCGCACATTAAGAGCAAGCTCTTTTCTAGAACATAGATGGTAATCAAGGCAAGGTGTAATGCCTATATTGTATGATATATGGTTGATATTAGCTGTTACATAGATTGTCTTTGAGTCATTCGGATATACCCTACAGGAAGATGGAGTTCCTATGTTTCTCTGGTTACATTCACATCCTGAGGAAATAAGTTATATATATACACACACAGTACCAGTCAAAAGTTTGGACACACCTACTCATTCAAGGGTTCTTCTTTATTTTTTACTATTTTATACATTGTAGAGTAATAGTGAAGACATCAAAACTATTAAATAACACATATGGAATCATGTAGTAACCAAAAAAGTGTTTCACAAATTTTGAGATTCTTCAAATGGCCACCCTTTGCCTTGATGACAGCTTTGCACACTCTTGGCATTCTCTCAACCAGCTTTACCTGGAATGCTTTTCCAACAGTCTTGAAGGAGTTCCCACATGCTGAGCTCTTGTTGGCTGCATTTCCTTCACTCTGCCGTCCGACTCATCCCAAACCTTCTCAATTGGGTTGAGGTCGGGGGATTGTTGAGGCCAGGTCATCTGATGCAGCACTCCATCACTCTCCTTCTTGGTCAAATAGCCCTTACACAGCCTGGATGTGTGTTTTGGGTCATTGTCCTGTTGAAAAACAAATGATAGTCCCACTAAGCCCAAACCAGATGGGATGGCGTATCGCTGCAGAATGCTGTGATAGCCATGCTGGTTAAGTGTGGTTTGAATTCTAAATAAATCATAGACATTGTCACCAGCAAAGAACCCACACACCATACACACACCTCTTCCTCCATGCTTTATGGTGGGAACCACACATGCGGAGATCATCCGTTCACCCACACCGCGTCTCACAAAGACACGGCGGTTGGAACCAAAAACTCTAATTTGGACTCCAGACCAAAGGACAAATTCCACCGGTATAATGTCCATTGCTCGTGTTTCTTGGCCCAAGCAAGTCTCTTCTTCTTATTGGTGTCCTTTAGTAGTGGTTTCTTTGCAGCAATTCTACCATGAAGGCCTTATTCACACAGTCCCCTCTGAACAGTTGACGTTGAGATGGGTCTGTTACTTGAACTCTGAAGCATTTATTTGGGCTGCAATCTGAAGCTGGTAACTCTAATGAACTTATCCTCTGCAGCAGAGGTAACTCTGGGTCTTCCTTTCCTGTGGCGGTCCTCATGAGAGCCAGTTTCATCATAGCTCTTGATGGTTTTTGCGACTGCACTTGAAGAAACTTTCAAAGTTCTTGAAATGTGCCATGTTGACTGACCTCCATGTCTTAAAGTAATGCTGGACTGTCATTTCTCTTTGCTTATTTGAGCTGTTCTTGCCATAATATGGACTTGGTCTTTTACCAAATAGGGCTATCTTTTGTATACCCCCGTTACCTTGTCACAACACAACTGATTGGCTCAAACACATTAAGAAGGAAAGAAATTCCACAAATTAACTTTTAAGAAGGCACACCTGTTAATTGAAATGCATTCCAGGTGACTACCTCCTGAAGCTGGTTGAGAGAATGCCAAGAGTGTGCAAAGCTGTCATCAAGGCAAAGTGTGGCTATTGGTAGGGCCCTGTGTAGCTCAGTTGGTAGAGCATGGCGCTTGCAACGCCAGGGTTGTGGGTTCGATTCCCACGGGGGGGCAGTATGAAAATGTATGCACTCACTAACTGTAAGTCGCTCTGGAAAAGAGCGTCTGCTAAATGACAAAAAATGTAAATATTTTGAAGAATCTCAAATATAAAATATATTTTGATTTGTTTAACACTTTTTTTGGTTACTACATGATTCCTTATGTGTTGTTTCATAGTTTTGATTATTCTACAATGTAAAAAATTAAGAAAAACCCTGGAATAAGTAGGTATGTCCAAACTTTTGACTGATACTGTGTGTGTGTGTGTGTGTATATATATATATATATATATATATATATATATACAATTCACCTTTTTGTTTCTTTATTGCTCAGCATTCACCATTTTATCTTGCTTCCCATAAATTGAACCATTCCACACTATTCACCCAATCCTCAACTTGATTTCTATTACTCGCTAAAGAAGGTTGTAACATTCATTTATTTGTGGGTAATGAAATGAAATCATCTACATTTTTAAGGAAGACTTTATTTGTAGGTTGTACTTTATCAATCTTCCTTCATCTTTATAGAATCAGTCTTCATTTAATAGAATTCCTCCACAAGTGCTTCATTTAATAGAATTTGCCCCAAGGTAGCATTAGCTTATACATGCCATTAGCCACTTTCCCCCATGTCTAATGTGCCTCAACTCAGCCGCGCACTCTGCATCAGGAGTTCAAATGGCGGGAGCTGGAGGAGCAGCGGAAGGCAGAGCGTCTCCACAAGCGTCTGCAGCAGGAGCAGGCCTACCTGCTGTCCCTCCAGCACGACAATAAACCCCCGCAGCAGACACAGCCGCCGCAGCCCTGCGAAAAGATGAAAGACCCCAAGAGAATGTCCCCCGACAGTACTAGTAAAGCCCCTCAGACAACGTGCCCAGGCCCCGATGGCGATCGAGCCCCAGCTCCACAACCCCAGTTCCTCAACAATGTTAATGCTATCGCTTCATGGAGAACGTCCTCCGATAACACTAGGTCCCCACAAACCCAGTACCTGGACAATGTTACTGCTAATGCCCCACGGAGAATGTCCTCGGATACCACAAAGTCCCCACAAACCATGTCCCAGGATAGTACTACTAAGGCCCCTCAAAAACTGTCCCCAGACAGTGTTGATAAAGACTCAGAAAAGACCCCCCCTGACAATAGCGATGCCCTAGCCACCCAGTCCACAGACGTTACTAAACCCCCACAAACCGAGGGCCCAGACGGCCCCAAGTCCCCACAGACAGACCGCTCGGAGCCTAGCGACGCTCTCTGTGATCCTCAGCCAATCAGAGAGGTGAACCCCAACACGACATCACTTCCTCCTGCTGCCTGCTGCTTCTATTCTAGCTGCCTGCCCTCTCTCCACACAGCGTGCTATGTTAGTCCTGGTGGTGTGAGCTGTAACTATGGTTTTCTTTTTCCTTTCAGTTATCGTCTTAAAATAGGGTTTAATACCTCACATAGTCCAATGTACCACTACGTTTAATGTGTGCGACACAAAATAGCCTACGTCTGTTCATATTGGACTAAGTAACTGGAGGTCTATAATGTTACTGTACTTGGAGAACCACATATTGTCGTTGTCTGTTTCTGATTCGGTGGCACTACACAAAATGATTAGTGAATAGACCACTCAGCCAACCATTTTGTTTTACCTTTCGGCTAAGAGAAGAGGACAGTCAGAGAAAAGAAAACCAGTCGCTCACTATCACCGCCTCTCTAAAACTGAACTAAAACAGAGCTGTGTTTCTTCACTTCTGGCTCTCGTGTCTGCTTGCCTCTCTGATGCTTCTCTACTAAAACCTCTGAGGATGACGTGTCCGAATCTTGAGAGGACTGAGCAAGAAAAAGACTAAGTATAGACTGAAGCGCTGCTAGCTGTATCTGTCAACATCATTTTGCGTTTAGGACCAAATAGTTTACAGTTTCTTCAGTTATAATTTATTTCATGAAAAATCATCTATTTTTCTTTCATATGCATTCATAGTTGAGTTGCCATACCTGAAGGTAACACAAATATTTTAATAAATGGGCTTCAATTGATGTAGCCTTCAGCAGTAAAGTTTGGTGGTGGTGAGTCGAAGCTGTCAGTACTTGACATATTCTTGTGAATTACCAGTTGTATTGCTGTCTCTGCTGCAGTGATGAAAAGCATATAGTCAGGGTTCCAGCGCTTGTCTTCGACTCACATACCTACTAAATAAGCGTGATGGTTTGTAATGCGGCTGTGCCTTGTACTCTTCAGGTAAGTAACTGGAGAGGGTGTCATGCATGTGGTCAGCTGAGGCCCACACTAACGTATGTGTGCTGCTGGGTCCCAGAGAAAGACTGCTCTCTGGGATGACTCCCCTGGAGGTGTAGGATGTCATTAACTGACTGTCTGTGTACAGCTGCCTTGAGGTGGGCTCGTGTGCATGTCAGCAGACTTTCCCTCCCTGTCGATAACAAGGCGTCGGCTTGTCGGCTTCAGTGTTGACCCTTCCTCGTTCTCCTTGAGTTAATGCCTCAACCTTGACCCCACTGATCCTCACTGACTCCGTCTGTCTGTCTTTGTCTGTCTGTCCTGCGCTCCCAGGCCGACGAGCGCTTCCGAAAGAACATTCAGGGCTCCCCCCAGACCGCCCCACCCACCAAGCAGCCCCCCGTCCCCCCCCGCTCCGAACCCTTCTCTAACGGCAGCTCCTCCTCCGAGTCTGTCCCGCCTGCCATGCACCGGCCCATGGAACCACAGGTAAACCCCTCATCCTTCCTTTCCTCCTCTCTCCATCTCCCTCCATCTACCTCTCTCCCAACAGTAGGTTATCTGACAGCAAGGCAAGACATCTAGCACACATACAGACATGGAATGATGCGTCTCTGTGGATGAGCTAGTAGAGGTCCCAATACAATGAGAAGCTCCACCATGTCAGTAGATCTACTTATCTGTTATGATGTTATATGTCATAATGGGTTAGAATGGGATTTCTGGAACCTCCCATGAATTGGCCTGAGCAAAAGGTTGTCCCTTCAGTGGTGTGATAAATGGTTCATAAACATTACCCAGGATGCCAGAGGAGGATGCATGTGATTGGCTGCTTGGCTCCCCTTCACTCATCTCTGTGCCCCTCTCACCCTCTCACTGTGCCATTTAACTATCTGTTGTCCTGTTATTTGTCTTCTCTGTAAGTTTCAATGTTTATGTGCGTGAACCTTTTTGACTGTTTCTGTTGTCACTTTTGTACGTATACGTCTGACTGCATGACGTCTGTGTATGTGCAATGCATGTCTATTATATGCATATGTTACATGTATATGCATATGTTTTTAGCCATGCCCATCCTCATCTCTGTGCCTTCACTCTGTGGTCTGACCTTCTCCCCCTCCCCCCTACCTCCCCCCTGTTCTCTCCCCTCTGTGTGTCTCTGTCTGTCTGTCTGTCTGGAAGGTCCAGTGGTCCCACCTGGCCGCTCTTAAGAGCAGCAGCGTCGCCCCGCCCCCCGTCGTGTCTCGCTCCCATTCCTTCAGTGAACCCGTGGTTCCTAGTTTTGCACATCTCCATCTGCGCTCCCAGGAGCCCCACAACCACCACCATCACCCCTCTGCTGCTGCACCATCACCTGCACGCACTGACCCCCAGCCCCCGACCCAGCCCCCCGCCTCGGGCCCCAGCGACGAGGTGCCCCCCAGGGTAAGAAAGGACAGCCCAGGGGACCCCCTTTTCCAGCCCTTATCCGTGGTCCCCTCTCAGGGGCAAGATAGCCATGTCTACAGCCTCTCTGGGTGTCCCATCCAACACCAGTGGGATTGCACTTTAGGCTTTTGCCTTCACCATTATCAGGCCCACAGCATAGTGTAGATCTACAATAAGGTAGGTTAGACTAGTAGTCTGGTTCAGTAGTATATCAGTGATTGATAGCCATCTTCGAGGAATAACTCCTGTTTGTAGCTGCAATTGTCCCTGTGTACGGTACTGGAGTCCCTATAGTAACTAGCTTAACTCAATCAATGCTGTGCTTCCACTGGCTAACTACACACCATATGGTCCTGCACAGCATCATGAGTTGTTCCTCTTCTAATACTTCACTGTGTACAGCATGCATGCCCATCATGTTCACTCTGTTCACTAATGTAACAGAGCCCCCCCCCCCCCCCGTCCTGAGTTTATTACCGATATCCATGTCTTCTCTGTAGAATTAATAAAATGATCCATTTGTTGTTGGAGGGTAGAATGCACATTTGGGAAGAGGGATTGGGGCTATGCAGCGGTGCCAGGATCTGCTCTGTAGTGGTAGTGTTAGTGTATGCTCCTGTAGCCAGGTGTGTGAGGACGTCTGTCTTGTCTACCACAGGTTCCAGTGAGGACAACGTCCAGGTCCCCTGTGCTGTCACGCAGAGACTCTCCTCTCCAGGCCTCTGCCCCGCCTAGCAACCAGGCAGTACAGAGGAGCGCCGGCAGGTAGGTGGTCAACCCTGTGTGGTGTTTGGAATAAGTTCAGTTGTTTGCGGGGTTGTTATGGGGAAGTGTGTGTGTGTGTGTGTGTTTTTCATTTCTCTCCTGTGTTGTGTGTCTTCCAGTAATGCGGAGCCACGTCTGCTGTGGGACCGAGTGGAGAAGCTGGTTCCCAGGCCCGGCAGTGGCAGCTCCTCTGGCTCCTCCAACTCCAGCTCCCAGGCCGGCTCTGGGGAGAGGTTCAGAGCACGCTGTGAGTACACACACACACACACACACACACACACAGCATACTGGATGCACAATACTGCATTTAGTATCGTGTATGTCTTCCACTGACGTTTGTTTACCATCCTCTCCTCCAGCATCGTCTAAGTCTGAGGGCTCCCCACTGCAACGCCCCGACAACGCTGCCAAAAAGCCTGACGACAAGAAGGACTTTGCCCGACCCAACCGGCCAGCCGTAAGAACCTGTCTCTTATGACTGTAAACACATCCTGTTGTAGTACTGGTCCCTGCAACTGGCTGGAAACCAGGCCAGCACTGCAGCCTGCTACAGTAACAGTGTGGTGGAGTCTGTATGACTGACTGACTTTATCCCCTTGTCTTATCTTTTGGTGTTCCCTATGGGCCATGACACGACAACCTGTGGCATCCCATTACTCCAACGATGTGATTATGGGGGGAATTGTATAGGGTGACGTGGTAAGCGTGTGTAAGAATATGACATGTCATGCTCTGTCGCTATGCTTATTTCCACACTGCTTGGGGCACCATGTATGTTAAACCGTTTCAGAAGGTTTTCCTGTGAGAAGCTCAGGGCCCAATTCCATCGCTCTTCCATTTGCCTCCCAGTCATTGGTCCTCCTCTCCTTGGCTGCCATGTGATTGGCTGACGATGCACCTCTGACCCACCCCTCTCCCTGCTGTCTTCTTGCCTCCTGCCTGCTCCGTCCCAATCCAGTTGCTCTTACTCTATCACCAGTCCAGTCTTCACCTGCCACATCATACGTTGACTGTTTTCAGCAGCCTGTGTTGGCTAGCTCTTAACTGAGGTTAATGTTATGGCCTTAATGTATGGGGAATGATTCTCCCCTCCTTGCCTCGGTTCAATCCTTTGACAATGCATCCCCCACTCAGTAAGACTAGTAGTCAGGGATCTGACATGGTTTAGATCAGTGACGACATTAGGAAAGGGAGTATTGAAAATATTCAGAGCCTTATTTGACCCCTGACCTCCAGGACCTGACGGCCCTGGCCAAAGAGCTGCGGGCGGTGGAGGATGTGCGGCCCCACAAGGTGACCGACTACTCCTCCTCCAGCGAGGAGTCCGGCACCACCGACGAAGACGATGATGAAGAAGTGGACCAGGACGCAGCAGACGAGTCCACCTCGGGAGCAGAGGATACCAGGGCCGGGTATGTAACAACTCTGACCTGGGCCTGTATTCACAAAGCGTCTAGGATCAGGTTCCCCCCCGTCCATGTAATCTCATTCATTATGATCTGAAAGGCAAAACTGATCCTAGATCAGCACTCTCTGACGCTTTATGAACTCTGGGCTTTAGTGATAATGCCCTAAAGAAAGGCTTTCAGATGGATCGGCGGCATACCTTGATGTTATATCAACATGAAAAGTCAGTCATATAATTTATACTATATAGCATAGAAAGACTTGTAATGAGGTGAGTAATTTGGGTAATTGAAAAGTGTGATATATATATATATAAGTCCCATGTATTTTTTATAATTGGAGTTTTAATATGAGACGTACTGTTTACACCAGGAGAGGGCTGAGTAACGGAGAGACTGCATCCCTGAAGACCTTGCTGGCCCACGACGACTCGGAGAACGACCTCACCACACCCTCCAAGGATGGCACCTTGGTCATCAGACAGGTAGGACTGCAGAAGACCCTCTGGTTGTTATCATGTCTCCTCTTTTGTCTGTAGTAGTAGTAAATGTAACTCATATATCCCCCCCCCCCCCCCACCCACTTCCCGTTTCAGTTGTTATCATCTTGTTTGATTTCCTTTAGTTATTTTGAGTCTCTTTGTTTGCTGGTAAAGCACACTATCATGTACAGTTAGCTAGGGGAAAACAATGAGATACAAGTTGAGGTTGTTCTTGGTTACAGAGCGTGGGCGACAAAAAACGCCCGGCGGTCAATGTCTCTTCATCCTCCTCCGGTCCCAGTGCGGCTCACGGTCAAGCCGTTCAAGCACACACTCCTCACGGTCCTGGTAACGGTCACCAGGAGAAAAACGGCTTTGCCGGCCGCATTCACTTGCTGCCAGACCTTATTCAGCAGAGCCACCACTCCCCCACCTCTTCCACCTCCTCTTCAATCTCCAACTCCCCCTCCTCCTCCAGCCTTGTCAGCCCAGCCATGTCCCCCCAGATCCCCCTGGACAAGCTCACTGCCATCGAGGTATGTCCCCTGCCTCCTGCTCTGTCCCCTGTCACTTAAGCCGTCTACTCTGTCCCCTGCTGGCTGGCTGACTGAACTGAACTGACTATCTCTGAGCTGCTGCACCTTCTGAATATTACTCACAGCACTGCCTCTAACACTAGCGCCTCCTAGTTTGGGACCTTAGCAATGAGCAAGCGGCTTTACAAGTCTAGAGAGCGTTTGTAAAACACTTTGCCCAGGTGCAAGCTGGGAGGTGAAGTCTATATAGTCCATGTTGTCAGGGGTTGAGAGGTTGTGGAACACCTCGTTGGACTTCATCTCCCATCTCTCCATGGCCCTAGTGCTTTGATGCCATTTCACTCTAGCAGTTTAGTAGTAGGCTGTGCCTGGGTGGTAGCTAGCATGCTTGGTGTGCGGTGCTTTTGGACAACCCTAGCTGGTATGGATTTTACTACCCAACTAAAGCAGGATAACTCTACTATCATGGAAGACACTGAACAACGCGGCTACTTTTAGCCCAATGATAAACTGCTGCGTTTTGATGGTGGTGTTTGATCAAATCTGTGTGCTTTACACTGGCAATTTGACTTTTTCATATTTCATCACATTTTATCCCATTTCTCTCTGAATTTCTGTTTCTTTCCTGAACACACCATCTTTGTTTTGTCTTCCATGTTGGTTCTACTTTCTAGTTTCCTTTTAAGTCACTAACCTTGTTTTTCGTATTTGCTTCCAACAACATAACTGCATGTCAAATCTTCCCATGCATTTTGTGTGTTTTATGGTTTTGTTTTTGCCGTCCGTAGAGTAGTAGATGTCATGTTTGATTACCAGATGATGAGAAATGTCCTGATGTACAGTGTATCGTAACAGAACCCAGTGTAGATACTGTTTTATGAAGCCCTATGACCTGTAACACAGGTCTGAGTGGTTCTTAGTTTTAGATTGGTAAAGCCTGCAGGCCCTTCCTATTGTACTGTTAATGGGCAACTATAAATCCTATTCAGCCTTATGACGTTATTGTTAGCCCAGCAATAAACATGTCTACCATTAGAAAGTCATGAGTGCAGTAAAATGGATCCATTGCTGAGATCACTGCAGCTGCCATAGCTCCCCCTGTTGGGTTAAAGTATTATACAATAAATAATATTGTAATATTTTACAGTATGAAGCCAAGAAGAAATAGGCTCAGGCAATACTGATAGTGTAGCAGAATAGGTTGAGTTACAGGTAGATGGGGATATTTTAGGGCGGCAGGTAGCCTAGCCGTTGGGCCTGTAACCGAAAGGTCGCTAGTTCGAATCCCAGAGGCGACAAGGTAAAAAACATCTGTGCCCCTGAGCAAGGCACCTAACCCTAATTGCACGACTGATAATGGCTGACCCTGGCCGTGACCCCACTCTCCGAGGGTGTCTCAGGGGGAGTTGGGATATGCAAAAAACTCATTTCCATTTCACACATGCGTACAATACACACTTGAAACAGGACAAAAATAAGCACCCAACAAATTGTTATTGTATCTATCCACTGTGTGTGTTATTCTCTCACTCTCCTGCCCTGTGTCGCCAGACCCAATCGGCCAGCAACACCATGCAGAAACACAAGTCTTCCTCCTCCTTCACCCCCTTCATCGACCCGCGCCTCCTGCAGGTCTCCCCCTCCAGCGGCAGCTCCCTCAACAACATGGGTGAGTCGCCTCCTCTTCCTCCTCTACCCTACACAGCTGATTTAGGATCAGCTCTCTTTTCCCAAGTCCTCATCTTATCCATTATGTATTAAACAATAGAATCATCTCTGGGTCAGTAACTAGGAGTTGGTATGCCCTGAACTATACATAGAACATGAAGCCACTGCTTGGCACAGGGAAGTGTAATACAGGGCATGATCATCAAGGGATATTAATGTCAAAGCAAAGCCACGCCCCTTCTCCCTCTGACCTTTGGTGTCCACAGCGGCCTTTGGGAACGACGGGCGGCTGGCGGACGCCCTGAGGGCTGACCCGTCCCGTAAGGGCTCCGTGGTCAATGTGAACCCGGTCAACACACGCCCCCAGAGCGACACGCCGGAGATCCGCAAGTACAAGAAGAGGTTCAACTCTGAGATCCTGTGTGCTGCACTATGGGGTATGTACCTGAGAGGGCGAGGGAGAGGTGGGTGGGTGGATGAGTAGAAGGATAGAATTGATAGATGGATGGGTGATATACTGATTTGGATGGATGAATGGATAGATACAATGATAGGAAATCCATCATAGGTTCATTGAAAATCATGGCAGACCTGCCTCTCCCTGGGTTCTGACTGTTGTGTGTCCCTGTCCTCTCCCTGGGTTCTGACTGGTGTGTGTGTCCCTGTCCTCTCCCTGGGTTCTGACTGGTGTGTGTCCCTGTCCTCTCCCTGGGTTCTGACTGTTGTGTGTCCCTGTCCTCTCCCTGGGTTCTGACTGGTGTGTGTGTCCCTGTCCTCTCCCTGGGTTCTGACTGGTGTGTGTCCCTGTCCTCTCCCTGGGTTCTGACTGTTGTGTGTCCCTGTCCTCTCCCTGGGTTCTGACTGGTGTGTGTGTCCCTGTCCTCTCCCTGGGTTCTGACTGGTGTGTGTGTGTCCCTGTCCTCTCCCTGGGTTCTGACTGGTGTGTGTGTCCCTGTCCTCTCCCTGGGTTCTGACTGGTGTGTGTGTCCCTGTCCTCTCCCTGGGTTCTGACTGGTGTGTGTGTCCCTGTCCTCTCCCTGGGTTCTGACTGGTGTGTGTGTCCCTGTCCTCTCCCTGGGTTCTGACTGGTGTGTGTGTCCCTGTCCTCTCCCTGGGTTCTGACTGGTGTGTGTGTCCCTGTCCTCTCCCTGGGTTCTGACTGGTGTGTGTGTCCCTGTCCTCTCCCTGGGTTCTGACTGGTGTGTGTGTCCCTGTCCTCTCCCTGGGTTCTTACTGGTGTGTGTCCCTGTCCTCCCCCAGGTGTCAACCTGCTGGTGGGGACAGAGAGTGGTCTGATGCTGCTGGACCGTAGCGGTCAGGGGAAGGTCTACCCCCTCATCAGCCGACGGCGCATCCAACAGATGGACGTCCTGGAGGGACTCAATGTCCTGGTCACTATATCAGGTACGGACCACGGAGGTACACGGACACACACTCCTGACTCATCCTTGTACTCCAAATCATTCTCAATTTCTCTTGTTTTTCTATCTCCCTCTCTCCCTCACACACACACACACACACACACACACACACACACACACACACACACACACACACACACACTCCTGACTCATCCTTGTACTCCAAATCATTCTCAATTTCTCTTGTTTTTCTATCTCCCTCTCTCCCTCACACACACACACACACACAGGGAAGAAGAATAAGTTGCGTGTGTACTACCTGTCATGGCTGAGGAACAAGATTTTGCACAACGACCCAGAGGTTGAGAAGAAGCAGGGCTGGGTCACTGTAGGAGAGCTGGAGGGCTGCGTGCACTACAAAGTCGGTACGTTCCACTCCCCCTTTACCATCAGGAATGACACTTTTCACTTGTTACAAGGCTGTAGCAGGTCCAAGTCCAATCTTTGACGAGCGGTCAGAAATAAAAACATCTTGTCTCTTTGATTTCAGTGAAATATGAGAGGATCAAGTTCTTGGTCCTTGCCTTGAAGAACTCTGTGGAGGTCTATGCATGGGCGCCCAAGCCGTACCACAAGTTCATGGCCTTCAAGGTACAGTAAACTGGCACAGGCTGTAGTCGGACCACCATGGCATTGGTTTACATTCACGTTCTGTAACTTTGTCTTCCTCCTGCAGTCGTTTGGTGACCTGGTGCACAAGCCCCTGTTGGTTGACCTGACGGTGGAGGAGGGTCAGAGGTTAAAGGTCATCTACGGCTCCAGCAACGGCTTCCACGCCGTGGACGTGGACTCTGGGGCGGTGTACGACATCTACCTGCCCACACACGTAAGAGACCCATCTATTATCCATCTCTTTCTGTCTCGTTCCTCTGCTTCCTGTTTTTCTCTGTTCCACCAATCCATGGCTGAATCTCAAGCCGAACACTTTGACCACTCGATATGCGCGTTCCAAAGTCAATCGAGCCAATCTCAAACGCTAATCATCGAGGGCTCCACTGCGCCCTTCGGAAGCCTCTTTATCAAGTGGGCATCCTATGCCGACTCTGCGCCCTTGGCAGCAACTTCTTCCCATGAATCTTAGCATGTTACCTAGCAACAACAGTCACTACTTCCTCGCCCTCAAACAATTTCTGAATAAGTCAAGCTAAATCAATACATTTAATAATTTTGTTTTAATTTAATAAAGTTTAATTTCGAGGAGGTCTTAGTCACAGGATTTTACATCTGGAGTTTAGTGTATTTCTGAAGTTTGATCATGTACACAAACTTGTCCATTATTAACTTGCTAGCTAAGCCTGAGCCAGTCACTTCATATGAAACGAAAGAGAAGCAAACTAACTAGTTAGTACAACACTAAATGCAGTGCTCCTTCCATAAGCAAGTTAGCTAGCTACTGTAGTAACATTTTATCACAATGAACAAGTTTTAATGCTCTGTCGCAGCCGGCCGCGACCGGGAGACTCATGGGCGGCGCACAATTGGCCCAGCGTCGTCCAGGGTAGGGGAGGGAATGGCCGGCAGGGATGTAGCTCAGTTGATAGAGCATGGCGTTTGCAACGCCAGGGTTGTGGGTTCGATTCCCACGGGGGGCCAGTATAAAGAAATATGTATTCACTAACTGTAAGTCGCTCTGGATAAGAGCGTCTGCTAAATGACTAAAATGTAAAATGTAAAATGTTAATGAAGCAGCAAACGGCATGCTCTGCCCCGAGTCAGTCCATTTATCGAGTCTGCTGCTGCGCTGTGTGTTTAGCTGACCCAACGTAGCGATTGGTGCTTTGGAAACATGCTAAAGTGCGAACTGACTACTGGGAACATGTCTACAACTTCATCATTCAGCAAGCTGTCAAACTATCGCAGGAGACAATGCTCGCAATTGGATTTAGAAAAGTTGCAGTTGGGACTTCGCGTGTGTATTGTCTCGATGCTCATTTTGGCCAAAACACTGGCAGACTCTAGTGATCACTGTCGAACACAACAGCAAGTGGCCACTCGATAAAGGAATTATGGGCCAAGTCTTCGGTTTGCGATTCAGCCCATATATCTGGGGGCATATTCATTAGGTCATACTGTAGCAAAAAGATTTAAAAC